>NC_081558.1:69901831-69902101 GCF_022355385.1 Mustela nigripes
GCTTCAATACCAAGGAGAGCAGCAGAATTCTAGAGGAGGAGAAAGCAAAGCACGGAACTCATGGCTTTTTCCCTGTGATTTTTTTTTAGTCTTACAGTTAATTTAATTTTTTTCTTTTTGATTTTTTGTTTTTTTTTCTCGCCTTCGGGTAAATTTTTTTTAACTGTTACCTTTTTCTTTTTTAACGATTTTTACTAGTTTATCTAATATATATTTTTTTTCTTTTTTTATATTTTTCTTAGGTGTTTTCTTTTAAATTCTTTTCTTTTT
>NC_081558.1:69907101-70005683 GCF_022355385.1 Mustela nigripes
GAGACAAACCATAAGTGACTCTTAATCTCACAAAACAAACTGAGGGTTGCTGGGGGGAGGGGGTTTGGGAGACGGGGGTGGGATTATGGACATTGGGGAGGGTATGTGCTTTGGTGAGGGCTGTGAAGTGTGTAAACCTGGTGATTCACAGACCTGTATCCCTGGGGTTAAAAATATATGTTTATAAAAAATAAAAAATTAAAAATTAAAAAAAGATTTTCAAAGAATGAGCACATTTCTCCAATAAATTATTCTGAGCAGGTAACAAGTCAGACATCAGGGGAAGTGCTAATAAATATACTGGAACTTTACCAACCAGCAGCACGAGGCAGCCTGGAACTTCTGTCACTCACCCTGGAATTTGGTGCACTTGGTATTTTGTGCATGACAACACTTCTGTTCTCAACCTCCAGAACTGAGGGCAACAAGCTTTCCTTTTTTGAGACTCTACTTAGACAGTAACAGTTATATCTGTATAATCACTTTGGAACATTCAATATGCTCATTTTTAGCCACACAATGATAGAAACTAAACCATCTTGGAGAATGAATGGGTTGTAAAAGGATAAAATCATCTGAAGAATTTTTCACCTACTAGGTAATAAAAAAAAATGCCAGCAAGGACCCAAAATATTAACTGGCACTTGAAGATATTCTAATGTAAGCATAAACTGGGTACAAGCATAAAAGCTTTGATGTGTATCAATGCTGGACAATCATGGGCAGGGTAAAAAGGTCTTGTGTTGGAAAAAGTTTTGGGAGAAGGGATCAAGAAACTCACAGACCCTGAGCAGAGAGCTGGGCATGTCCTGGGAACACAAGAAAAAGGAGGAGATTCCAGAGGAGTCAAGAGATTGACAAACTTGACAAAGGAAAATGTGACCATATATTGGCCAGTTTCATTTCTAAAACCTAGAAGGGGAATATTGAGAGCTTAAAATCATTTCTTAGACAAAGCCAGACTAAGCATCTCCTAAGGACCTTGTGATATCAGCTGAAACCTGACCCCCGTCTTCAACATCTATTCTGGGACAAATCCCTACGGGGGTCTTGGCTGTATGCTGGACAACCTAGACTCATCTATGGAGTGCCTATTTGCTCACATCAATTGCTTCTGGATCAAAGCAACTGTCCCACCAGTACCTGGGAAGTCCCTTAAGCTTAGGAATGAGGGAGTAGGGAGGAAGGGAAATGGAAGGGTATGGGATTTTCATATTTTTAATTCCTGTACCCCAATAAATACAGTTCTGCTTTAAGAAATTATATATCAGGATGGTTTCATTAAGTTTTCTTCAAGCAGGTCAGAAAGAAAACCAGAAATCAGAATGAGTGCTGAGAAGGGAGGGACAAAGAACAGAAGGGAGCAAGACTGGAAAGGATGGGAAGGGAAAAAAGGGGACTACTGGATTTCCTCAAGAAAGAAAAATGAGCCCAGAAAAGATAAGCTCAGGGTACAACCCCCAGGTCTACAGGTGCTAAAACAAAAACTCTGTATCAGAGGGCAGCTGGTCACCTCAATTAGGTACTAGAAGTCAGTCAAATGACATATTATGTGTTAAGCCATGGGGTATCTCCAAATTAAATGCTGACCAACATTCCAATGGGACATGTACAGAGACAACAGCTCGAGTCTCTGCCTGTTAGCAATGCCTAGTGTCAGGCCCCAAGTGACCCGGGCCATCCCCAACAGACAGGGAGCAGAGAAGCAAATGATTCTGTTTAAAGCCAACCACTTCAAGCTCTTTCTCAATTCATGGAACACATGTGTTGGGATTTTTTCTTGCTACCACACTCTCACCCGGCCATCCCCCCACAGCCCCATGAATATATGGAATAATAGTGCCCTTTCTGTGTGTGAATTTTGATGAGCTGCAAATGAAAAGATATGTGGTCCCCTTGGGCAGAAGGGCTGACATGGGATCCTCCCTTCTGATGGCTTGCTTGACAATGGATGAGCACAGGTGAATGCTGTCCAGTCTGTTTGTGTGGAGTGCACAGAGAAGGGGTGTTGATCTTTAGGAGAGTTTTCCTGAGCTGTCCCTGAGCTTCTGGGACATGCATACACCATTCACAGAGGACTGGAGCCTATTCGTCACCAGTCTTATTGGCTAATCTTAGAATCTCCTCTCTGAGGGCACAAGTAGCCCATTAAACAACCAAACCAAACACACATGTGTACACACACACACACACACACGCACACACACACACACACACACACACAAAAGCCCTGTCTTGAAGCTATTAGGGAAAGTCATCAAAAAAACAAGACTGCCAGTTGACCAGGGTACTCGGTGGCTCCCCACCCCTCCCCGCCCTCGGAATGTGGGTTCTGCTTGCCTTTCCAGCCCCCAAAGGCTGCTCCAAGGACACAACCTTGAGATAGTGACATGGTGTTGAAAACACCTGCATTGTATATACGACTGAACCCAGTTAAGGCCTCTATCTACAAACTTTTATCATTTGGCAGGCAATGCAGAGATCCACTGTTTTGCTGCTGCCCAAGACAAGTCTTGTATATACGTTCTCTTTGCTTATAAAATAGCCACCTACCAACCTGAAGTGGCCAGTCTGTTTCTTCCATCTCTCCCTGCCCTGCCAGTACTAGGGTTGGCTTCAGATTTCATCCAGGAAGCTCCTTAGAGGGTTGGGAACCAAAAGCAGGAGGAGAAACAAAATAGCTTCAGTCTGAAACATTTCACATCACCATGCTCTGAATAATGTAGGCTCTGGTGCTCCAACAGCTGCTCCAGAATGACTCCAACAGCAATGAATTCAAGCCACAGCATCCAAGTCATTGTCACCAGATCCATCAAGGTCAGGGCAAGAGGCAAAACCTCAGGCAGCTGGAACCATTGTATGGAGCCATACAGAGGACAGGGAGACCTTCCCCCCAGCAATGCAGGGGGACAGAACACCCAACTCATCATTTTGCACCAGCTGCAAGGGGGCAGGGCTGGGAGCTCCACTGGAAACAGGCAGAAGGGAAAGCCCTACCCCTGACATATGCAGATATGGGCAACCAATGAGAAGTGACCCACTGGAGTTTCAGGCTAACCTCCAAGGTCCTCTTCTGCTTTAACAGCCTTCCATGCTAAACATGCTGTGTCTTCCAGCAATGGAGAGCATATGGCAGAATGAACACTTCTAACAGTTATTTAAAATGAAATCAGGAGGACACAAAGGAGGTAGGGCTCATGCTCATCTTCTGTCTCAAATTCTCAGATGGTTTTTAACTGAACTCAGCTAAAAGTAAAGTCATCTACTTATATTATAACGGACATTAATGGATTTTCTGCACCATATTAGCCCTAGCAACCAATCAAATGTAGATTAATGTAACTGTAGATAAACCAGCATCAATCACCGTTTCTTTACTACGACTTACGTAAATTCTCTTTCCAATTTTTTTTTTAAGATTTTATTGATTTGAGGGAAAGAGAGAGCACAAGCAGGGGTGGAGGTGGGAAAGAGGCACAGCAGATTCCCCACAAGCAGGGAATCCAACTTGGGGCTCAATCCCAGGACCCTGAGATCATGACCTGAGCCAAAAATCAAGAGTTGGCCACTTAACCGACTGAGCAACCCAGGCACCCCCTTTCTTTGCACTTTAAAAACGCTAACCTACTCTGTCTCTCCAGAGCACGTTTTTTATTTCAATTAAACCTGTATCTTCTGGATCGTAATCCTTAAAGACTCCCAATAAAAGCACATATTTTATTCTGCCACTTGCAGTTTTGTCTTTGACTCTTCTGAAGGAATATTTGAAAGAGGTGGTAAATAATACCAAATAATATCAAATTCCTATGCTCTCCTATAGTCAAACAGAACAATTCTACACACTCAAATATTTGCTTGTGGACTGTAGCAAAGATCACTCAAATATAAGTTTGATCATAAGACAAGTAACACTATCCCTGTCTTTCCAATGTCCACCTAATCAATCCAAGAACAAAAAGTTGTTGAGTGAAACAATGTCCTCAGAATCCTGCCTTTCTTCAGCCACTAAAAGAATCCTAAATACCACATGCCACCTGAGTTACCATAAAGTCCAATTTCATCACATAAATATAGGGGGGGGGGGTAGAAAAGGATAAGTTTATGAGTTACTATCCTGAGTCACAGGATTTCATAATATAGAAAACAGAACTGACTCAGCAAGAATGTAAGCTCCCATATTAAAACAAAGTGGTTTTAATGTGAATTTGCATACATTTTTAAATGCACACAAACATATATACACACAAACAGACCTGAAAACCTTTACAAATATGTAACCAATTTAATTATTCATTATTTTGAGAAGTCTGCCCAGTTGAAACCCTTTTATATAACAGAAAATAGTGTACACTATTTTGAAGGTAAAAAATGCATGATCTCCTCTGCACACAACTGACCGTCATTCCTTCAACAATCCATACTAAAGACCAGCACACATCAGGCTCACTGTAGATCCTGATAACACACCCCAAACCTGCACCAGACCTGGAGGAGTTTCCCATCCAGTGGGAGGGCAGGGAGACAGAATGGGCTGAGGGGAGTACAGTATGCTGATCATGCTGACACACACTAGGGAGTGAGACCCCGGTGAGCTGAGAAGACCAGAAAAGGTTTTAGCGAGTTCTGGGTGATGGCCCAAAACTAGACTGGGTATATAGAGAGGAATGTGGATATACCTGAAGCCAAAGTCTAACAGAGGAATTCTTAAAAATTCTCAGAGCTTCTGAACTTCAGAAACATTCGTAATAAATCTAAGTTGTTTCAACTCTAGATTCAAACTTCTTTTGCATGAAAGCTCTTAGATAATGATACTTATAAGTTTTAAGAGATCAGGTTAAGAAGAGAATACAAGAGGCTCTGGATGAGAGACATTGATAGCAAAAATGAAAGAACAGCATATTATTAGCTGTTTTTGTTTTTTAATGGAACTCACAGGCTTCCATGTGCTCCCCACAATTGCCTCAGAGTTGCTGTGTGGCTGGAAACCTAAATGAAGTCTCAGAAAAGATAATGGAGCTTTAATGGTGGAAATAGTAAGAAAATTAAATCTAATCATGTTCCATTAAGCATGCTCTTAGCTCCCATATTTACTAAATTATTTTAGTATGATTTTTGCCTCTGTCTATTGAAATAACCTTTTATGGTAATTTGATTTGCAAGCATAAATAAGTCTCATTTATTTTCCACTATGAAACCCTGCAGGATTAATAAGAAGAGATGGATCATCTAAAATCTTACCCATTCTGCAATCAGGAAGTAACCACTCAGAGAGATGGTATGATACTTTGTCTAATATTTTATATTTAGAACTGTAAGGAAAGCATTATACTATAATTAGGGTCTCATTCAAAAACAACATATCACCTGCTAGAGGGACCATCTTTAACCAGCCTTTGCTTCCATACCAGCTTTAAAAGGGAGCCACAGTTGTTCCCACTTCCTGTGCTGATGGGTCACCTCACCTCCTCAGACCTTAATCTTCAAACACATCCTCCTCCCCCTGCTCTTTGATGGACTTTTATCATGTTTGGAGTGCTTTGATACTATTGGCCAGAACTGCTGGAGTGTTTGCTTCCAGGAGGATGCTACAGCATAGTCAACTAGATGAGAATTATCGAGCACAGAGTGACAAATTGTAAGCAATCATGCACTCAGTCCAGGAGCATGCAAACAGGGAACATAGCAAAGAACAACAGGGTGGCTCCCCAGTTCTGGGCTCTGGCAAAGAACAGAACCAACTGTCAGAATATGCAGGGGGTGTTTTTTTTTTAACTTTTTATTTTTTATAAACATGTATTTTTATCCCCAGGGATACAGGTCTGTGAATCACCAGGTTTACACACTTCACAGCCCTCACCAAAGCACATACCCTTCCCAATGTCCATAATCCCACCCCCTTCTCCCAATCCTCCTCCCCCCAGCAACCCTCAGTTTGTTTTGTGAGATTAAGAGTCACTTATGGTTTGTCTCCCTCCCGATCCCATCTTGTTTCATTGATTCTTCTCCTACCCACTTAAGCCCCCATGTTGCATCACCACTTCCTCATATCAGGGAGATCATATGATAGTTGTCTTTCTCTGCTTGACTTATTTCGCTAAGCATGATACGCTCCATCCATGTTGTCGCAAATGGCAAGATTTCGTTTCTTTTGATGGCTGAATAGTATTCCATTGTGTATATATACCACATCTTCTTGATCCATTCATCTGTTGATGGACATCTAGGTTCTTTCCATAGTTTGGCTATTGTGGACATTGCTGCTATAAACATTCGGGTGCACGTGCCCCTTTGGATCACTACGTTTGTATCTTTAGGGTAAATACCCAGTAGTGCAATTGCTGGGTCATAGGGCAGTTCTATTTTCAACATTTTGAGGAACCTCCATGCTGTTTTCCAGAGTGGCTGCACCAGCTTGCATTCCCACCAACAGTGTAGGAGGGTTCCCCTTTCTCCGCATGGGGTGTTTTAAATATTCTTCCCAAAGCACATTTACTTCCAAAAGACATAATGATGAAAAAGCCGTGAAGTGTAAGCAGAATCACAATTTGCAAATCTTGATCACTTCTAGCAAGAATTAGAGGATTTATGAGGGAAAATTCACATCCAGTAGGAATGACAACTATGGGAGAAGTGGCTGGGAGAATGCCCTGCATGAACCAGACAAGAACCCACACCTATTTTCTATTCTAATTCTGTATTAAGGACTGAAGAACACAAAACACCATAAAGAATAAACTTCTGAAACAAATCTCAACTACAGACAATAAAATTAAACAATAATATAATAATTATTGACATTTCTGCACCCAGTAGTATAACAACTCTCAAACCAGGAGAAGCAGGAGAAATACACAGAAACACAGTAATAATGGAACACTATATTCACTTCCCTCAATCTAAGATAGATTAAAGAAAAAAATTAGTAGGATATATCTTATACATACATGAAATATCTTAGAGATAAATATCTTATGGGCAGATGCCAAATTCTGAACCCTACAGAGAATAACCATTTTCAAAGGCACAGAGAATTCATGAAATGAACCATAGCATATGCGAAGAAACATCAACAAATTTCCCCCCAAATAGAAATTTAATCATTATAGTAATACTAGAAATTTAAAAACCAAACAAGTTTTTATTAAATGAATTTTTAAAATTCTTCAGGGAAATAAAGATCAAAATTGAAAACCTTTATGAAAATACATATAATAAAAACATTATACGTTAGAATGCAGGCAATAATGCTAAAGCAGTTTATAAGATGAAAACAGCATTAGATACAATGATAAAAATACTACAATAAAGGAAGTATTCAGTTTTTAAAATATAGAAAAAAATGAAGTTACTGAAAGCAAGCAAGAAGATGACATTTAAAAAGTAAAAGCAGAATTTAACCAATTAGGAGACTTCTGCCTCTACGAGGATGTATTAGGTCACAAAGGCCAATACTACCTTATAACAACCAGAAAGCTTCACATAAATTATAAAATTGTATTTGTAGAGACATCAGATGGCTACAGAAGTACCAAGAAGTAGGTGAACTAAAGTTCCAGAAAGGAGAGAAATTTTCAAATATCAACTGATACTTCCATTTCTTCCTGCAGGGGCATTTGCTTCTTTTGGATGATGACTGAAAACTGAGCTTAGTACATACAGGAGGCTCCACTGAGGGCATGAAAAAGTGGCAATGGCTTGAAAGTTTGAATGGGGCTGGAATGACAAATAGGAAACTTAAGGGGCCTCAAACATAAACAGCATCCCCCAAAACATTTGATAGTTGCTACAGAAGGCTGATAAAATGAACAGAGAAATCCATACATTGTGGAGTAAAATCTTCCACAGTTGGTAGTACCTAAGAAACAATGACCATTCAGTCACTCTATGTCCTTTTGTTGAAGCTTTTAGCCCATTTACATTTAAAGTAATTATTAATAGGCATGTACTTACTTCTATTTTATTACTTTTTTCATGGTTGTCTTCATAATTCTGTTCCTCTCTTCTTCTTGCTATCTTCCCTTGTTGTTTGATAGCTTTCTTGAGTATTATGCTTAGATTCTTTTCTCTTTGTTGTGTGGTTACCAATAAATAGTTTCATATATAAGATCTTATGCATATAGCACTCTATATTAAGTTAATGGATGCTTAAGTTTAAATCTACTCTAAAAGCACTAAATTTTTACTCCCACTCCCCATTTTATATATACAGTGTGATACTTTACATCCTTTTATTTTGTGAATCCCTCAGCTGATTTTTGTAGATACAATTGATATTACTGCTTCTGTGCTTTGACCTCGATAGTGGTTTTATAAGTAATCAATCTACAACTTTGGTTGTTTTTATTTATCTGTGAAATTCTTCCTTTCATAATTTGTTTTTTACTCCTAATAATGGTCTTTCTTTCCACTCAAAGAATTTCTTTTGGGGTGCCTGGGTGGCTCAGTGGGTTAAAGCCTCTGCCTTCGGCTCAGGTCATGATCCCAGGGTCCTGGGATCGAGCCCCGCATCGGGCTCTCTGCTCAGCGGGGAGCCTGCTTCCTCCTCTCTCTGCCTGCCTCTCTGCCTACTTGTGATCTCTGTCTGTTAAATAAATAAAATCTTTAAAAAAAAGAATTTCTTTTAACATTTCTTGTAAGGTTGGCTAAGTGGTGATGAACTCCTTTAATTTTAGTTTGTCTAGGAAAATCTACCTCTCCTTCTATTTTGTACCTTGCCAGATAGGGTATTCTTGGTTGCAGGATTTTTCCTTTCAGTAATCTGTATATAGCATGCCACTCCCTTCTGTCCAGCAAAGGTTCCACTGAAAAATCAGCTGATAAACTTATGGGGTTTCCCTTGTACGTAACAGTTTTCTTTCCTCTTCCAGCTTTTAAAACGTCTTTATCACTACATTTTGCCATTTTAATTATTATGTGACTTGTTGTGGACCTCCTTGAGTTGATTTTGTTGGGGGAGCTCTGTATCTTGTGAATCTAGATGTCTGTTTCCTTCTCCAGATAGGGAAGTTTTCAGCTATTACTTCTCCAAATGAATTTTCTGTCCCCAACTGTCTTTTCTCTTTCTGAGATCCTTGTAACACAAATGTTATTACACTTGATGATATCATGGACTTCTCTTAACCTATTCTCCTTTTTTATCATTTTTTTCTTTTTGCTGTTCAATTTGGTTACTTTCTATTATTGTCTTCCAGCTCATAGATCTGTTCTTCTGTAACCTCTATTCCACTACTGATTTTCTCTAGTGATTTTGTTTTGTTCTGTTTTGTCACTGAGTTCCTTCTCTCTGACTGGTTCTTTTTTATATGTTCTATCTCTTTGTCAAAGGTCTCACTGAGATCCTCCACTCTTTTCTCAAGTCCAGTGAATATCTTTATGACCATAACTTTGAATTCTCTATGAGGCATATTGCTTATTTCATTTCAGTCTTTTCCTGGGGTTTTGTCCTCTTCTTTCATTTGGAACACAACTCTTTGTCTCCTCCTTTTATCTAACTCTCTGTCTTTGTTACTATATAGTAGGAAGGTCAACTATGTCTCCTCATCTTGAAAGTAGTAGCCTTAGGAAGAAGAGGTCCTGCAGTGCCCTATAGCAGAATGCCCTCTGCTCACCAGAGCCAGACACTCCTGAGGTCTTTCCTTATGTGGACTGTGTGCACCCTACTGCTGTGGCTGAGCCATGATTGCCTTCAGTCTAGTTGGCTGCAATGACCGACTTTGCCTGCTGTGGGTGTACCAGGAAGGGTTTGGTCCCTGTGCTATTAAGGGGTCTGTCTGGGGCTGCCTCTGAATTGTGGTTGGGTGGTGTAAGCACTCAGACCGGATGCCAGCCCCCAGGCCATCTGCTGGGGCTGCAGTTACACAACACTGTAGCGTGTTGTGTCTGCACTAACCCAAGAGGCTTTCATGGGTTAATTAATCTATGACAAAGGAAGCAAGAATGAACAATGGGGAAAAGACAGTCTCTTTGACCAATGGTGTTGGAAAAACTGGACAGCTATATGCAAAAGAATCAAAATGGACCACTTTCTTACACCATACACAAAAATAAACTCAAAATGAATTAGACTTAAATGTGAGACATGACTATAAAACTCCTAGAAGAAAACATAGACAGTAATTGCTTTGACAATGTTGCCTTAGTTATGTCTAGTTATGTCCTGTAGATATGTCTCCTGAGGCAAGAGAAATAAAAGTGAAAATAAACTATTCAGACTGCACCAAAAAAAAGCTTGCACAGCAAAGGAAATCATCAACAAAACAAGAAGGCAACCTATCAAATGAGAGAAAATATTTGCAAATGATAAAACCAATAAGGAGTTAATACCCAAAACATATAAAAAATTTATACAACACCAAAAAATTCATTCAAAAAATGGGCAGAAGACATAAACAAACATTTTTCCAAAGACAACATACAGATAGCCAACAGACACATGAAAAGATGCTCAACATCACTCATCATCAGGGAAATGCAAATCAAAACCACATTGAGAAGTCACCTCACACCTGTCAAAATGGTTAAATAAAAAAGACAAGGAATATCAAGTGCTGAAAAAGATGTAGAGAAAAAGGAATCTTTGTGCACTGGTGGTGGGAATGCAAATTGGTAAAGCCACTGTGGAAAACAGTATAGAGGTTCCTCAAAGTTAAAAATAGAACCACCATATGATCCAGAATTCAACTACTGGGTATTTACCCAAAGAAAATAGATAAGTTTCCATTAAATGCAATTTTAAAATTCTTGAGGGAAATAAATATCAAAATTGAAAACTTATATGAAAATACATATAATCCCTATGTTTACTGCAGCACTGTTTACAATAGCAAAAAAATGAAAGCAGACCAAGTATCCATCCATATATGAACACATAGAGAAAATATAGTGTATCTATAAAATAGAGTATCACTCAGCCATAAAAAGAAATCTTCCCATCTGCAACAACATGAATGGGATTAGAGTATATTATGCTGAGTGAAATAAGTCGGAGAAAGACAAACACTTTATGATCTCACTCGAATGTGGAAATTAAGAAGGCACATGAACAAAGAAAAAAAAGAAACAAACAAAACCAGACTATTAAATAAAAAGAACTAGTGGTTGAGAGGGGAAATAGATAGGGGGATGGGTGAACTAAAGGGGATTAAGAATACACTTATCTTAAATTAGTATTTAGAGCCACAAATCCCCTCCTTGACTCAGCTCAGTGGATGGCTGCCATGTCCATACTCATCACCCAAGCAGAAGACTAGGTTTTATTCTCTGTAGAGGTCTGCAAGATGCCAGGCACAAACTTTCATCCTAACCCTAAACCTAGATCTGAGAAAGTGGGTTCCTAAACACACAATAAGAGCAAAGAAGCAGCTAACTTTGTTATTCTGGAGAAGACCCAAACATTTAAAAATTGGTAATATTTCTGAAAATGGGTCTGAAGGAAGAGATAAACAGATGGAATAACTTAATATCTATTTGAAGAGTATTTAGACCCCAAGCCCCTCCTTGCCTCAGCTCAGTAGAGGGTTACCACATCCCAGCAGAAGTTATTCTCATCCCAGCAGAAGTCTGGGGTTTTATTCTTTGGAGAGGTCTCTAACTACAGGATGCCAAGCATAAATCTTAACACTAACCCTCACCTTAGCCCTAGCCCGTATCCTAACCCTAGATCTGAGACAAAGGAAAAAGATATCATACACACAAACACACATATGCACACACAGGAATATTACTCACCAGTGAAAAAAATGAAATCTTGCCATTTGCAAAGACATAGATGGAGCCAGAGTATTACGGAAATAAGTCAGTCAGAGAAATACAAATTCAATATAATTTCACTCATATGTGGAATTTAAAAAACAAAACAAAGGAGCAAAGATCAAAAAAGAGAGAGAAAGAAGCAAACCAAGAAACAGACTCTTAACTATAGTGAACAAACTGATGGTAACCAGAGGGGAGACAGAAGGAAATGGGTGAAACAGGTGATGGGGATTCAGGAGTACATTTGCTATGATGAGGACTGGGTGTTGTATGGAAGTACTAAATCAATATATTGTACACCTGTAATTATAATATCATCTCTTAACTAAGCGGAACTTAAATAAAAGCTTAAATAAAACACTTATCTTGGTAAGCACTGGGTAATATACAAAATCGTTAAATTATTCTATTGTACAAGTAAAACTAATATAACTTTATATGTTAATTACACTTCAATTTAAAAAGTATATTTAAAAAAGAAAGAAAGAAGATATGACTAGCCAGAAAAAGGACTCCATCCCAAGAAATCAAATGGTCTCTCCCTTAAGGTATATGTCAGATTCTGAAAGTATATGAGGCATTAAGTTCAAGAACGAGGCTCAAACATTTTGAAAAGTAGAGTTGAATCCCCTGGTCTTGTAGGACTGAAGGGACACAGAACGATCAGGTGTTAATCAAAGTCCAGGAAAGCCAAACAAAAGAATAGGACTATGCCAGAATTAAAACCAAATCTTAATAAAACAGCCCTGACTCAGCTTACTTTCCAATTGGATTAAGTTGATCAAGCTCTATCCCTAAATGACCAAGAAAAAAAAAGGGGTAGAGGGGGTGGCACCAGGGAGGCTCAGTCAGTTAAAAATCCAACTCTTGATTTCAACTCAGGTCATGATCTCACAGTTATGAGACTGAGCCCCTGTCAAGCTTCTAGTTGGGCATGGAGCCTGCTTAAGATTCTCTCTCTCCCTCTCCCTCTGCACCTCCCTCCCCCTACACACCCCTACCTCTCCCTCTCCCCCTCAATAAGAAAAAAATGAGAAAGAGATGGGGCCTCTCTCTGATGGAAAATACAATAGCATCAATATTCTCTATAGTTTTTACATAAGATAATATACAATGAAAAATTGTTAGGCATGCAAAGAGGTAAGAAACTGTGACCAACGTGGAGAGGAAAAAAATGCTACAGTTATTTTAAAAGTATCTTAAAATAATTATGAATAATGAAGAAAACAGAAAATAGATGAAATTATGGAGAAACTCACCAGAATAGTGCACTCTATTAAAAATATCAAATGGACATTCTAGAATTGAACAATGAAATATCTATATTACCAATACAATAGATGCACTAGAAAAGTAATTTACATACAACTAAATACTTGCTTTGTTTTCTAGAACACAGGTTAAGAAAGTGAAAACTAAGCAAAAAGGGAAAGAAACAAAGGGAAAAAGTTAAGATGGTAAGAAAGATATGAAACACTCAAATGATCCAACAGGTATAATTTAAGCCCAGAATGAAGAGGGAATGAGCAAGAATGAAGGAATGAGCAGAAGAAATATTTAAAGAGGTAGCATCTAAGTACTTTCTGCAAATGATTAAAAAATATTTTCAATTAACAGAAAAACTTAACCCACAGATTCAAGAAGCTCACCTAATCCAAAACAGGTTAAAAATAAACAAAACACAGAAGTGTATTATAATAAAACTGTAGAAAACCAGGAATAAGTGAAAATATTGAAAACAAAATGTCAATTTCAAAAGAACAAAATATTACCCAAAGATATTCTTTCTATCCCCCTGTCCATCCTGATTTTCAATGACTAGTGTATGATATAATATAACGGATGTTTCTATCCCTCTCAGAGGTGAGTTCATTACAGTCAAAGATCATTCAAGCCAGTGTGTATGGCTTGTGATCACTAAGAACTCTTATAAGAAATTATGGGCCAACTTCCTCCCCTTGGATCCACCCATCGGCATGTCCCTGGCAGGTTTTATTATTTTTTTAAATAATCTCTACACCCAGTGTGGGGCTCGAACTCACAACCCTGAGATCAAGAGTCACACGTTCTTCTGACTGATCCAGCCACACACCCCTGCAATATTTCTAAACACAGGAATGGCAAGATGGAGGAGGAGTAGCAGACTGAAATGACATCAGGTTGCAGGAGTTCAACTAGATAGTTATCAAACCATTCCAAACACCTACAAACTCAACAGGAGATCGAAGAGAAGAGCAGCAATTTTAGGAACAGAAAATCAACCACTTTCTGAATGGTAGGATGTGCAGAGAAGTGAATCCGAAACTACAGGAAGATAGACTGTGGAAGGAGAGGCCAGCTCCCAGCAAATGGTGGAGTAGCAGAGCACAAAATCAGAACTTTTGGAACTCTGCTCGAGAGTTCTGGAACAAATGGCTCCAGAGGCTGTGGGTGTGGGGAAGGAGCCCACGTGGGGACACGTGGTCTCAGGTCGCACAGGGTCACAGAAAGAAGGGGGTGTCTGCGTGTGGCAGAGCTCCCAGTATCAGAGTGGGGAAGCTGGCTGCAGGGACAGAGCTAAGGAGGGGCTCTCAGCTCAGGGTTACCTTAAGCCATGACCCAAGGTACAGTCAGACCACTGCTCTTCGAGCAAGGACCCCACAAGTGGCAGGTCCGGGGAAACTCACCTTCCTCCTCCGGGAGGAGCAGTGAGGCAGGAATCTGCTGCGTTTGCAGACTCCAAAAGGCAGAGCACCAAAGACAGAAACACTTGGTCACAGGCTGGGTGAGGTCAGAGTGAGGCCGGAGACCAGGGAGACTGGAGTGACTGACTGTTTTACTCTAAGGGCACACTGAGGAGTGGGACCCTGAGCTCTTGGATCCTTCAGGCTAGAGATTGGGAGGCTGCCATTTTTACTTCCGTCCTCCAAAGCTGTACAGAAAGTGCTCAGGAAACAAAAGCTCTGGAAAGCAAACCTGAGCACATTACTTAGCCCAGCCCCTGGCAAGGGCAGTATAATTCTGCCTTGGGCAATGACATTTGAGAATCACTGCAATAGGCCCCTCCCCCAGATCATCAAGAACATCCAGCCAAGACCAATTTTATCAATCAATGAGAACAGTGGAACTCCAGAGCTAGGGAAAAGCAATGCATAGAATTCATGGCTTTTTCCCCATGATCTTTCCGTCTTGCAAAGTTAAATTTTTTAATCTTATTTTTTTCTTATTCTAATTTTAACTTTTCCTCTTTACTCTTTTAACATTTTTTAACTAGTCTATCTTAACAATATTATTCTGAAAAAAAAAAAACCTTTTTAAAACTTCACTGTTATATTTTATCCCTTCATTGTATATAAGCTTATTTTTTGTATACATACAGGGTTTTTTTTTTTTTTTTTGTCTAAAAATTTTTGGGATACAATTTCTTCTAATTGATCAAAATGTACCCTAAATCTAGCACATAACTTTGTTCTAGTCTCCAGCCAGAGCACATTCTCCTTTCTTTTTTCCCTCTTTCCAAAGAACTTACTTTATCAATTCCTTTTTTAGAATTTTTTTTAAATTTTCATCTTTACATTCATATTCCATTCCTTCATCATGTTTACCCTTATTATATATATATATATAATATATATAAAATATATTATATATAATATATTATGTAATATATATAATAATATATATATATATATATATATATGTTTTTCTATCTTTAAAATTTGGGGAGGTAGTTTTTTTAAGAGACCGAAATATACACCCAAAATCAAGTGGGGGGCTCTGTTCCATTCACAAGTCTAATATATATATATATATACATATATATGTATATATATATATATGTTCCCCTGTTTCCCCCTCTTCTTCTATCCCTGGTTTTGGTTCTCTTCTGATTAGGTTAGAGTACATTTTGGGGGGGTCTTTACTATCCTTTTAGTACTATAGTCTCTCGTTCATATATTCTAATCTAGATAAAATAACAAGGCAGAAAAACTCACCACAAAAAAAAAGAACAAGAGGCAATACCAAAGCCTAGGGACCTAATCAATACGGACATGGATAATATGTAAGAACCGGAGTTCAGAATGACAATTCTCAAGGTGCCAGTTGGGCTCAAAAAAGGCATGAAAGAAGTTAGAGAAACCCTGTCTGGAGAAATAAAATCCCATTCTTGAGAAATAAAAGAACTGAAATCAAACAAAGTAGAAATAAAAAAATAATTAATGAAGTGCAATAAAAAATGGAGGTTATTACTGCTAGGATAAAACAGGTAGAAGAGAGAACTAGTGATGTAGAAGACCAAATGATGGAGAATAAAGAAGCTGACCAAAAGAGAGAGAAACAACTACTAGACCACAAAGGGTGAATTCAAAAGATGAGTGATACCATAAGACAAAACAATATTAGAATAATTCGGACTCCAGAAGAAGATGAAAGAGAGAGATGGGCAGAAGATATATTGGAGCCAATTATAGTAGAGAATTTCCCTAATATGGAAATGGAACAAGCATCAAAATCCAGCAGGCATAGAGACCCCCCCTCAAAATCAATTAAAATAGGTCCACAGCCTGTCATCTAATAGTAAAATTTACAAGTCTTACTGACAAAGAGAAAATCCTGAAAGCAGCCCGGGAAAAGAAGTCTGTAACATACAATGGTAGAAATATTAGATTGGCAGCAGACCTATCCACAGAGACCTGGCAGGCCAGAAAGAACTGGCATGATATATTCAGAGCAGTAAATGAGAAAAATATGCAGCCACAAATACTATACCCAGCTAGGCTGTCACTGAAAATAAAAGGAGAGATAAAAAGCTCCCAGGACAACCAAAAACTAAAAGAATTTCCAAACACCAAACCAGCCCTCCAGGAAATATTGAAAAGAGTCCTATAAGCAAAGACAGAGTCTAAAAGTAGTAGATCAGAAAGGAACAGAGGCAATATACAGTAACAGTCAGCTTACAGGCAATACAATGGCACTAAATTCATATCTTCCAATAGTTACCCCGAATGTAAATGGGTAAAATTCCCCAATCAAGAGACACAGGGTATCAGAATGGATAAAAAAACAAAACCCATCAATATGCTTTCTACAAGAAACTCATTTTAGACCCAAAGACACCTCCATATTTAAAGTGAGGCAGTGGATAAAAGTTACCATGCTAATGGACATCAAAAGAAAGCTGGGGTGGCAATCCTTTTATCAGATACATTAGATTTTAAGCCAAATACTATAATAAGAGATGAGGAAGGACACTATATCAGAGTTAAAGGGTCTGTCCAACCAGAAGATCTAACAATTTTAAATATCTATGCCCCTAACATGGGAGCAGTCAAAAATATAACCCAATTAATAACAAAATCAAAGAAACATATTGACAATAATGCAATAATAGTAGGGGAATTTACCACCCCATCACTGATGGACAGATCACCTCAGCATAAATCAAGAAGGAAATAAAGGCCTTAAATGACACACTGGACCAGATGGACATCACAGATATATTCAGAAGATTCCATCCCAAAGCAACAGAATACACATTCTTCTCTAGTGCACATGGAATATTCTCCAGAAAAAGATTCACGTCCCAGGTCACAAATCAGGTCTCAACCAATACCAAAATATTGGGATCATTCCCTGCATATTTTCAGACCACAATGCTCTAAAGTTAGAACTCAATTAATAAGAGAAAAGTTGGAAAGTACTCAAATACATGAAGGCTAAAAAGCATCCTACTAAAGAATGAATGGGTCAACCAGGATATTAAAGAAGAATTGAAAAAATTCATGGAAACAAATGAAAATGAAAACGCAACTGTTCAAAATCTGTGGGACACAGCAAAGGCAGTCCTGGGAGGAAAGTATATAGCAATACAAGCCTTTCTCAAGAAACAAGAAAGGTCTCAAGTACACAACCTAACCCTACACCTAAAGGATCTGGAGAAAGAACTGCAAAGAAAGCCTAAACCCATCAGGAGAAGAGAAATCATAAAGATCAGAGCAGAAATCAAAACAGAAACCAAAAGAAACCAAAGAAAAAAGAAACAAAACAAAGAAAAAGAAACCAAAACAACAAATCAACGAAACTAGGAGCTGGTTCTTCGAAAGAACTAAGAAGACTGATAAACCCCAGGCCAGACTTATCAAAAAGAAAAGAAAAAGGACCTAAACAACAACAACAAAAAAAGCATGAATGAAAGAGGAGAGATCACAACTAACACCAAAGAAATACAAACAATTATAAGAACATATTATGGGCAATGATACTCCAGCAAATTTGACAATCTGGAAGAAATGGATGCATTCCTAGAGACAGATAAACTACCAAAACTGAACCAGGAAGAAATAGAAAACCTCTACAGACCCATAACCGTAAGGAGATTGAAGCAGTCATCAAATCTCCCAACAAACAAGAGCCCAGGGCCAGACAGCTTCCCAAGGGAATTCTACCAAACATTTAAAGAAGAATTAATACCTATTCTCCTGTAACTGTTCCAAAAAATAGAAATGGAAGGAAAATGCTGAAACATTTTATGAGGCCAGCATGATCCTGATCCCAAAATCAGACAAAGACCCCATCACAAATGAGAATTACAGACCAATATCCTTAATAAACATGGATGTGAAAGTTCTTACCAAAATACTAGCCAATAGGATCCAACAGTACATTAAAAGGATTATTCACCACGACCAAGTGGGATTTATTCCTGAACTGCAAGGTTGGTCCAACATCCACAAATCAATCAATGTGATATAATACATTAATAAAAGCAAGAGTAAGAACCATATGATACTCTCAATAGATGCTGAAAAAGCATTTGACAAAGTATAGCACCCTTTCCTGATCAAAACTCTTCAAAGGGTAGGGTTGGAGGGTACATACCTCAATATCATCATTATGAAAAAACATGAAAAATCCGCAGTGAGTATCATTCTCAATGGAGAAAAACTGAGAGCTTTTCTCCTATCAGAAACATGGCAGGGATGTCCACTATCACCACTGCTATTCAACATAGTACTAGAAGTCCTAGTCTTGGCAATCAGACAACAAAAAGAAATAAAAGCCATCTGAATTGGCAAAGAAGTCAAACTCTCACTCTTTGCAGGTGCTGTGATACTTTATGTGGAAAACCCAAAAAACTCCACTCCAAAACTGCTAGAACTTGTACAGGAATTCAGTAATGTGTCAGGATACAGAATCAATACACAGAAATCCACTGCATTTCTGTACACCAACAGCAAGACAGAAGAAAGAGAAATTAAGGAGTCAATCCCATTTACAATGGCACCCAAAACCATAAGATACCTAGGAATAAACCTAACCAAAGAGGCAAAGAATCTGTACTCATAAAACTATAAAGTACTCATGAAAGAAATTGAGGAAAACACAAAGGAATGGAAAAACATTCCATGCTCATGGGTTGGAAGAACAAATACTGTGAAAATGTCTATGCTACCTAAAGTAATCTACATGCTTATTAATGCAATCCCCTATCTAGGGGATTGCATTAAACATGTACCATCAATTTTTTTCAAAGAAATGGAACAAATAATCCTAAAATTTATATGGAACCAGAAAAGACCCCGAATAGCCAGAGAAATGTTAAAACAGAAAACCATAGTTGGCAGCATCATAATTCCAGACTTCAAGTTCTATTACAAAAGTGTAATCATCAAGACAGTATGGTACTGGCACAAAAACAGACACATAGATCAATGGAACAGAACAGAGTGCCCAGAAATGGATCCTCAACTCTAATCTTTGACAAAGCAGGCAAGGATGTCCAATGGAAAAAAGTCTCTTCAACAAATGGTGTTGGAGAAGTTGGACAACCACATGCAGAAGAATGAAACTGGACCATTTCCTCACACCACACACAAAAATATACTCAAAATGGCTTAAAGACCTCCATGTGAGACAGGAATCCATCAGAATCCTTGAGGAGAACACAGGCAGCAACCTCTTCCACTTCAGCCGCAGCAACTTGTTCCTAAAAACATCTGCCAAAGGCAAGGAAAGCAAGGGAAAAAATGAACTATTGGAACTTCATCAAAATCAAAAGCTTTTGTACAGCAAAGGAAACAGTCAACTATATCAAAATACAACTGACAGAATGGGAAAAGATATTTGCAAATGGTATCCAAAATCTATAAAGAACTTATCAAACTCAACACCCAAAGAACAAATAATCCAATCAAGAAATAGGCAGAGGACAGGAACAGACATTTCTGCAGAGAAGACATCCAGATAACCAACAGGCACATGAGAAAGTGCTCCACATACTTGGCATCAGGGAAATACAAATCAAAACCTCAATGAGATACCACCTCACACCAGTCAGAATGGCTAAAATTAACACGTCAGGGAACACAGATGTTGGAAAGCATGCGGAGTGAGGGGAACTCTCCTACCCTGGTGGTGGGAATGTAAGCTGGTGCTGCCACTCTGAAAAACAGCATTGAGGTTCTTCAGAAAGTTGAAAATAGAGCTACCCTATCACCCAGCAATCTCAGTACTGGGTATTTGCCCTAAAGATACAAATGTAGGGGTCCCAAGGGGCATGTGCGCCCAAAAGTTTATAGCAACAATGTCTACAATAGCCAAACTATGGAAAGAACCTAGATGTCTATCAACAGATGAATGGATAAAGAAAATGTGGTGTGTGTGTGTGTGTATATATATATATATGGAATATATATGGAAATTCCATATATATGGAATATATATATATGGAATATATATGGAATACTATAAAGCCATTGAAAGAAACAAAATCTTGCCACTTGCAATGATGTGGATGGAACTAGAGGGTATTATGCTGAGTGAAATAAGTCAATCAGAGAAAGACAATTATCATATGACCTCCCTGATATGAGGAGTGTGAGAGGCAATGGGGGGTTTGAGGGTAAAGAAGGAAAAAATGAAACAAGATGGGATCAGGAGGGAGAAAAACCATAAGAGACTCTTAATCTCACAAAACAAACTGAGGGTTGCTGGGCAGAGGAGGATATGGATTGGGTGGTTGGGTTATAGACACTGGGGAGGGGATGTGATATGATGAGTGCTGTGAAGTGTGTAAGCCTGACAATTCAGACCTGTATCCCTGTGGCAAATAATACATTATATGTTAATAAAAATAATTAATTTTTAAAAAGAAATAATGGGCCTGTCTTTACATTCAAGTACCTTATGCAAGTAATGTATACATTCTCTTATATTTAAACATATTCCATTTAGCTATAATAAGCAAACCCTGTAGCAACAGGGTTCTTGGTGGGTGGGTGGAAATAGACAATTGCCTTGAATTGGGTTTGTACTGTTGGGCTTTTTCCAAGTAGTCCCAATCACTTTGGCTCTAAGGAGGAATGTCCTGCAAAAATAAACCTCTGCAAGGGGTAAGGAGGCCAGGGATCTTGGTGCCTCTCTTGATTCATCTCCATAGTGCCAGTAATAGCAGTGGAGGAGAGGCTGACATAGGAAATTTAGCATCTTCCTCATCCCACCAGAAACTGGCACAGGTAAGGGGAGGGATTTCAAAGCCTCCTCCCATTCAAGTAAACTCAGTATTACTCTTAAATACACACATTTGACAGAGAAGATACAAATGAAAATTAAAAACAGAATGTGGCAACCGGCCAATTATTCTCCTAAGTTTATGACATACACTTATTGAGCACCTACTCTATCCCTGGCATTGAGTGCACACTACAATCTCACATAACCAATGAGGACTGGACATGAAGTGCCCTGCAGGGTTGGGTCATCACTGTGGGAAACGTTCCTCATAACCATTAAGTCGATACATCATTCCTTATAATATATCAAGCATTTTTGGCACTGAAACACAGCTTACTAGAGCAGATTCAGGTCTTCACTTTTCTAGAAGTAGGGTTTGGGTCAAAAAAAATGTGTAAAAGTACTGGAACACTTAAAGAAGAATGAGGAGGAAAAGATGAAATTAAAAAACAATTCTTAAAAGTGTGGGACTTTCACTAGAACAGAGGTTAAATTGAGCAGGCAAGGAAGCTTGGAAAGAAATCTAAACACATATATGTCTTTACATCATGTTACAAGTGGGCTAGGTGGGCTATTTACAAAACAGCGCAGAGAGGAGTATTTAACATGAGGAGAGACGGTAGACTGAAGTGGTTAACAGTACAGACTCTGGATCAAGGCAGTACCAACTCTTACTAACCTTGACCTTGACAAGTTACTAACCTCCCGGTGCCTCTGCATCCTTCATCTGTAAAATGAGTGAGGAAAGGAGAACTACTTTATAAGGTTGTTATGAGGATTACAAATTACGCACAAGTTAGCAAGTAGAAAGCCTTAGAACAGTGACTGGTCCATGCTAAACACCCTAAGCTTATTTTTTAAATAAAGTAAATATTAGGAAAAACCAAACCTAGATCTTCATTTCAAAGCACAATCCACAGCAAACCTTAAGTAAATCTGAAAGGTCAATGTCAAAAATAAAACCACAACCATAAGACAGACACTTTTAAAATCAGGAGTAGGTAAACCATGTTAAAAGACTAATATCAGGGTGACTGGATGGCTCAATTGGTTAAGGGTCTGCTTGGCTCGGGTCATGATCCTGAAGTCCTGCCCCGCACTGGGCTCCCTGCTCGGTGGGGAGTCTGCATCTCCCTCTGTCCCTCACTTTGCTCATGCTCTCTCTCACAAATAAATAAATGAAATCTTTAAAGGAAAAGATTAATATCAAAGACCAAATCTTAAAGCATATAAATAGGACTTTAAAATTAATAAAAATATGTCTCAAATCAACATAAATGCCCCTAAAACTCAAATGACAAACTAAGAAAATACTGAAGTTATATACAATAAGTTAATGTAATATATAGAGTTCGATAAGTCACTAAGAAAATGACAAATATGTATATAGAAAAATGGCCATAAATAAGCAATTGACAGAAGAGTAAGTAAAATTTCTAGTAAATGTCTTCATGGAAAACTTTATTGGTATTCAGAGAATTGCAAATGGAAATTATGAGATCTGCCTATAAAATACCGATTTATATAGCAAAGATTTATAAATGCATGTGTATGCATTTATTACAACTATTGGCATGAATCTAGAAAATAGATGATTTTATAAACAGTTGTAAGGAATATAAAATGATACGGCTTTTTGGAAATTCTACCTTTAGAATTTTCTCCTAAATTTTAAGACTATGTATAAAGATAAAAATATATGAATTTTTTTTGTTGTGCCGAGTTATCGCGTCTGAGAGACCACCAAGGAGCCAAGCACTGATGCAATCACACCAGGGTTTATTTGATAAGCTTAAGCTTGAGCCCAAGTATACCCGACAGAGGGGAGTAAGGACTTGGACCTTGAGCCAAGGGTCAAAAGTCCTTTTGACCCTTTAAAAACAGTCAGAGTTTTTAAAGGCAGAGTAGGGGTGGACTCGGTGGTGGGTGAGGACAAAGGGGGTTATGGATGATGTAAGTCTCTAAGGAATTTTGAAAGTGAGGTCTCCAGGACCTTGAGGGGCTAGCTGTTGTCTGGGGAAAAGGTTATTCATTACCAATAATAAAAATCATCTTGTGAGACCCTTTAGATGTATATCAGTGAGTCATATGCTTGGGAATGATCGCTGACACTATCTTGGAGGTTTAGAGATAAAGTTTCACATTTCTCCTATCAAGTGTCCTGGTTAGTGAGGTTTAGTTTTAGAAGAAATTTAACTTTATTTACTTACTTTATTTAACTTCTGCCTCAGTCTCCTTCAATTTTATGGTGGGGAGGGCGACATTAGGGCTTAAGGAACTGAGTTATTTGCCTCTGGAAAGATACCTTCTTTGTTGTTAATCTCTAGGACGTTGGTAAACCAAGGGAGACTCCTGTCTTGCAGGATTGTGATCTCTGCGAGTTAACTATTTGTTTTTCTTTTAGGGCAGCCAGAAGTGGCTAAGGAATGTCACACATACTACCAAGGGGAAGGGAGCAGGTGGAGAGGGGGTGCAAGGTGCCAGCCTCCACTTTGCCAAGATGGCTGTACTTATGTCAGGGCTAGACGTGAGGTGGGTACAGCCTTGTTTTTCTTGGCCTCCACATTTTTGATCAACAATCCCCTGTAAAAAATAAAATTCATTCAAAGAGTATTTATGAGCATTTATTAAATGCTATATTGAGATAAGGTTTATGAATCCAGTAGTTAAATAGATATAATTTATGGCCTCACAAAGTTTACAAATTAGTGGAAAAGAGAAAAAATGGGAACCAGCTAAGCGCCCAACAATTGCTTAAAAGCAATGAAACAGAATTATGTAGATTAAAAAGGAAAAGATACATGTAATAAATGTAAACTAGAAAACAGTATTAGACATAGAAGTATATACATGATTAGAGAACAATACACCAAAATGTTAATATGATTATGCCTAGGTAGTTGGGAAAAGTTGATTTTTATTTCCTTCTTTCATCTTTCAGCATCTAACACTTTTTTCTAGAATGAAGATTTTGAAACCCGAAAAATGTATGGGTTTGAGAAGTAAATGCCTCAACAGATGTTTCCTCTTTCATTCATTCATTCAGTATTTAATCAACACTACTGATATTGCCCTTTGATGTTCCAGCTGAGGCTTTCCTCTCATGGAGCTTAAATTTTAGCAAGGAGAGACACAAAGTGGACAAACAAGAAAAATGCCCAAAAGTGCTAAGGGCTACATTAAGAAATAAATGTAGCTCTTAGGTGTTCTCAGAACACCTCTGGGTGTTCTGATAGCAAGTAAGTATTTTCGTTGGAAGTGGGGCAGAGGGAGGCCTCCCAGAGGAATAAGATTCAGATTTTAACTTAAATGACCCCAGGGACCAGCCATAGCACATGAGGCAGCCATCGTAAGGAAATGAAACTGTGAAGCTCTAACATGGAAGCCAGCCTGATCAGCTGGAGCAATGGGATGGTGAGTGTGCCTCCAGTGAGTACACGGGGAAGGGACACGGGGTGGGAGATGGGGAGAGCAAGATGCAGGGCACAGATGATATGGGCGGCTGTAGGTCCAGGTAAAGAAATTTGATTTTATTTCCAGCAGGATGCTAAGTGAAGGAAGGTGTTTCAGCTTGGACAGTGGGAATCAGACCCATGAAGCATGCACAGACTGCCGGCGGGGCTTCCCAGTTGAGAGTCAGTTAATTTAAAGAGAAACCAGTTGGTATCACTGCATGTTTTTCTCCAGATTTTAACTGGTCAGGTGCCAGTGAAGAATAGGAGGACAGCTGGGCTTAATGAAAGTTGTAGGTCTGACAGGTGAGTAAGGGACAGGGAAGGGGGTGAGGGAACTGGGATGCTCAAGGACAGAAGACAGACAGTGGAGCTGGAGAAGGGGAGGGTGAGGGGGCTGCATCAGTGGCCTGGGCATCGCTTCTGAGAACCTCTGAGAGCACTCGTGTGGGTGCGCTGGAAGGACAGGAGGGCGCTCAGAGAGGGGGCTGCTCAAAGCCAGACTGTGAGGGCAGTGTATGTTGATGAGGGTGACAAAGTCAGAAACGTGTCCACAGACGGGCACATCAAGTGTATGCAGGGGTTGGAAAAGAAAAATTGAAAATGGCTGACATACTGATTGAGCATCTACATAATAACTCAAGTCACCAAAAACAAGGACAGTTGTCACAGAAACAATGAAAGGGAGCCAGACTCCAGAGTGACGTCGGTGCTACTGACATTTGGGGCCAGGTAATTCTTTGTGGTGGTAGCCATCCTGGGCATTGTCTGCCATTGAGTGCACCTCTAACCTCTAGCTTCTGGACCAAAATAGCATCCCAACTGAGTCTGTTACAGTTCTCCTGGGTTGAGAAAAGGCTGACCCTGCAGACTCCTCCCTCAGGAGTCAAGGGTCAAGTCTACGGAGGACCCTGATCTCATGTAGCTTGGAGGTGACTGAGACGGGAAGTCCCACATTCAACCCAAAGGACTCTCCAGGAAACAGAACCGGGTCCAAAGAACTTTTCTCCATGTAGACCAAGGAAGATAAACAGGGGCTCTCCTTCTTTAAGCTCAAAATTTGCAGGGCTTTGCACTCATTGGGACATGGCAAATTATACATCTATCTTTTATATCTTAAAGAAAACATGGGTTTCCCTGCCCCTCCCCCCACAGCATGCTCCAGGTTGAAAGTTCTAGGCGAACAGTCCAGCATCTTGCATAATCAAGTCCCTGGTGACACCAAACAATGAATTGAGTGTAGGACTCCCTTGTGTTGTCATCTGGGTTCACTGCCCAGAGTGAAGGGAGGAGGGAGTGCTGAGCGTATTCATGGCAGAGGGACCGGTTTCCAAACAGGTCCTAAGGAGGCAGTCACACCCACTTCAGAGAGGTGCTCCTCTCTGATTACCATCCCCAGACAATGGAGTTACCTTTGGACATTTTTTTTTTAAAGGCAAAAAAGAGGCTCCTCAAAACACAAATTTAAGAGATTTGGGTGGGGGCCAGCTCTGCAGAGCAGAGGAGCTCGAAGGTAAAATGTGTAACTGTTCACACACCACACGGAGAAAAGTGAAGAACAAAACAAAACTCCTAAATGTAGCAACCGCGTTACCTTCTCTTGACATGGGTTTCCCTGAATTAAAGAGTAACAACTTCCTTAAAAATTCACTTCTAAGCATGTCTTTTATTACTGGCAGCCCCAGACTTCCAAGAGGGCTCCAACTAACAAAACTTAAGAGTTCTAAGGCTCCCTAGAGATGAACGGACCCACTGAACATCACAAGAATCTTCTATATGTGAAACTGACCAAGGCACAGACACTGGGTTGGAGCCGACCAGCTCCTCCCTCCCTCCGCCAGAGGCTCCATCACAAGGAAGAGAGGGAGCACCTGACCTTGCTCCAGCCTGCCCGCCCCAGCCATCTATCTAAACAGCTTTACAACGTGGCATACGGTCTAACTAAACCCTCTAAAAATATTAATTGCTAAAAAGTGGCTCAACTGGAGCTATAGAAAACTATTAAACATTTTATAGTGAAATAAAAATAAAAATGCAGTGCTTCAACAGACACAGAGCATCTCAGGAGACCAGACACAGAGAGAGAGACATATGTGAGCAATCTCCCAGAGCACAAGGGTAATATATTTCAAAAGAAAACCTGTCATGGAGAGCAAAATGAATTATTTTTACAATGAAACCTAGAAATTGCCATAGTTACTCAGCACAGGAATTTTTCACATGTGAATCATGTGGGGGCAGCATCAGAATAAAAAAAGAACATTATTTCTGCTTCGACCAATATAGATCAAGAAATGTTAATGTGATTTAAATCTGAAAAAACAGCCAATACATGTGGATATTTTTATCACCCATCAAATACACAAATACAAAAAGACCCAAGCAGAATTTCACAATTAATCTCAGTTGCTCCTTCTACAAAGAACCCTTTGTATTTTTTCTCATGATTCCTTACATGGTAGGCTTACTATAAAATATAGCTAGGTGGTTTTCTGTGAGTATACCATAATTACCATAACAAATTACCATAAACATAGAGGCTTAAAACAACACAAATTTCTTACATTATAGTTCTGGAGGTCAGAAGTCCAAGATTGGTCTTACTGGACTAAGAATCAAGATGTTGGCAAGGCTGCATTCTTTTCTAGAGCCCGGCCTTTTCCAGCATCTAGAGGCTCCTGGCATACCTTGGCCTGTGGCCCCTTTTCAGCTCGAAAGCCAGCAATGGCCAGATGGGTGTGCCTGCATTTCATCCGGCCACTTTAAGAGCTCCTTCTGCCTCCTCTTTCCACTTTTAAAGGTACTTGTGATTACACTGGGCCCCCTGGATAATCCAGGATAATCTCCCTAAAATCAACTGATTAACAAGGTTAATTCCATCTGCAGCCGTAATTTCCCCCATGCCAAGCAACTCACAGGTTTCAGGGATTAAAACAGGGACATCTTAGCAGGTGGAGACAATATTCTGTTTACCATGGGTAGAAACTCTAAAAACCATTCCTAACTACAGCATAGGAGAGAATCTCCATAAATGTAGAAAAAGATTGCTCGTAAAAGGCATTTTCAAAATGGGAACTTTGTGAATAATAACTAGAGGGCTAATATCTACAAAAATAAGAAACCTCTATTTGTTAACACTGCTTTTCTCACATGTTCTCAAATGTGTTTTTCCCATAACTGGTTCCCAGTAGATCTTTCTAAATTAAATGTAATCATGTCAACTCCTTACTTAATATTCTTCCAAGGCTCATCAGAGAACATGAAGCAGAGTCTAAACCCTTTGGCAGAGACATAAGGATCTTCACAATATGGACCCAATGCTCCTGAAATCTACTGCTGCTCCCCCTTACACATCACTCATTCAATGCAGGCCTTCACTAAGAACCTAGGACGCGCCATTCCCTAACGGACATGCAGGGATAGGACAGTAATCAAACAGGACACGGTTCCTGCTGTCTGAAGCCAGTCGTTCCGTGGTAGACTTTAATCAATTCATCACACAAAACAAAGATAACACTGCAACAGAGACAAGTGCTGTACAGAAGCATGGGACAAAGGCATCTCACCTGGTCACGAGAGCCCTGCTGATCCTCAGGAGGCTGTAGCCAAGAGGGCACAGGAGGCACCACTGGAAGTTACCCTTGCACAGATAGCAGCAGTCATGCAGGCAAAGGAAGGGCAGGGGTCTGCACCCTTGGGGGACCGGGACAGGGTAAGTGCACACTGCTGATGGTGCACAACATCGTCTGTCACACCAAGTGCACACTTCCTGCTCACCACAAGTGTGTCCCGCTCACCACAAGTGTGTCCCACTCCATGAAGGGACTCTAATCACCCCACACCAGAGAGCTAGCTCTCTGTTATCTGTTATAACTTGCAGGATGCTGCACTGAACTGCTGGTATCTGTTGGCTTCCACAGTAAACCATGAGCTCTTAGAGGCTACGCCCCCCAGCAGTGCTTGACAGGCCAACCCACTGAGTAACAGGGACCGCCACAAGTCACACACAAACTTCCACATGATAATAACATTTTCCACTTCTCTCCCTGACACTCTCAAGAAACAGAGGAAGCTCTGGTTGGCATCCATTATTTCTCACAAGGAGAATCGGTAAGTGCGTAAGAGCACCGAAGTCAAGAGATAAGGAAATGAACAAAAAGTTCTAATAAAAGGAGAAAGGAATGATTAATGATATTTTTAAAGGGAATTAATGTAATTAGGATAAAATCAGAATTGGTAAATATCCAAGAGTTAGTGATTTGCAGGGGGGATCATGAAACACTAGCTATCTTAAAGTAGGCAAAATGGAAGAAGTCACAAATTAGGAAGAAAGACCAGGTAAATAACCATATATGTTAAAATAAATATTTATACAATGCCACGCTAATAAATGATGGATTTGGATGATACTTTAGAAAGATTCAAATTTCCAAAATAAAGAAAAAAAAATCTTTGAGAGGAGATAACTAGGAAACCAATTTTAAAAGCGGTCAAATAATAATAATAAAAAATTAATGGAGAGAAGAGATAAATCTCCCATATAGAAAAATTCCAAATAATTTATGTAGATACCATGTCCTTGGGAAGACAGAGCTGAATTCCACATCCTTTGAGCGCCAGATGACTTTGTGACCTGTTTCTAAAGAATAAAGTATGGAAAAGGGGGGCAGGAGAAAACTGATAAAACTCAGCCACACAGTCAAGGTTAATGCTCAGTGACAGAGCACTGATTGTCTGTACCCTTCATATGTGATATAAACAGCACTTCACCTCTGTGGTATTCCTCCCCCAAACCCATCTCTGACTTATCAAGAAGGGGAAAAAATAAAACAAAACAGGGCACACTTGGATTATGAGACATTTTTCAAAATGCCAGGGCTACTCAAAACCACCAAGTCATTAAAAAACAAGGGAAGTCTGAGGAGGAGATTAAGGAGACACCATGTCTAAGTACAATGTATTGCACTGGGTAATGCTGGGAAAAGAAAAAGGAACTATGAACAATTAGTAGAATCTGAATCACGTATAGAACTGCCAACTGTGACAGATGCAGCACAGTAAGGTAAGAACTTGCCAGGCAAGGGGGTAAGACTACATCCTCCGTACTACCTTCATAACCTTTCTGCAAATCTGAAACTACACTAAGACAAAAAGTGTTTGTTTAAGTGGTCAATGAGGAGATTCTAATTTCCTTAAAAAAGAACCATGACCAGAGAGGAGCTAAGATGGAGGAGTAGCAGGAGGACCCTAGCTTTGCCTCATCCTCAAACACAGCTAGATAAATACCAAATGAATCTGAATATCCAAGTAATCAATCTGAGGCCTGAAAGAACAAAGTACACAACTAGAGAGAGAGAAGAACCCACATCATGGAAGGTAGAAAGTGCAGAGCATAATTCGGGGGAGAAATAGATCACGGAGCTGCAGAGGGGAGGGAGCCCTGGTCAGAGAGAGAGAGGCAAGAGAAAGAGGAATGCACAGGGGATCACACAAGGAAAACACTTTCCCAAAGCCATTGACTAGGAAAACAAGAGGGGCTGATTTTTTTAGAGGTTTTACAACCAATGGAGCTCAAAGACTGGAGTTTTAGACATGTGTGGTATGGCAAGGGTGGATACCCTGGGAGCATATCTGAGGATCCCCTAGGAAGCACTGGGAGAGAGAGTTTCCTTTTCTTGGAATTATCTGGGAGAGGTGACTTTGCCTCTTCAGGGACAAGAGAGCTAGTGGGCACCATTTCCCTCCCCTACCCCTCAGTATAGGCACAGAGATAGCTGCTGAGAGCGGCTAACCTGGACACCAGCTCTTTGCTGCACTTTACTCCAAACTCCATGCCTCAGTACTTTGGTGCAACTGTCATTCTGAGACAAACCTGCCTCAGTCCCAGATTAGGGACACCCTCCCCCAGAGGACCAGCGTGGGCCTGTGCCAGCCAGATCCCTAAAGCTTGTGTAATTTTAAAACTCAGCAGGCTTGCCTAGGATAGAATACAGATGTACCACCCTGCCAGGCAGGAAGGGTGAGGGCAAGGATCTGAGGAATGCCTAAGACACATGAGGGAGAGTTTGTTTGCTCTTCGGGAGGGCTTCCTGGACAGCAGTGGGTGCGAACTCCCCTCTCTGGGGAGTAGGGTGAGGGGCTGACACCACTTTTCACCCCTGCCGCTCAGCACAAGCTAACTTCAGTAAGCAACACAGAACCAATAGCGGCAGACTAAACCCACTTACAACAAGCCCTGCCTCCCCTGTCCTCTGCAGGTGCTGCTTTTGTGGGCAAGTGTGCCTGAGAACCAGAGAACCAGTGTGCCGGACACCTCCCCCAGAAGACCAGCACAAGCTTCCCCACATACACCATGACTACTGACTACAGAGCACTACACAAAGGTTCAGCTCTAGAGTAAATAGCACCAGGTCTGTTTGAAAAAGCTGCCCAAAGTACACCTAGTTAAAACTCACCACAATCTGGACAGGGTCCAAACACTCCCTCACTGCAGGCAAAGAGAAACTTTGCAGAGGACTGACTTGAGGGAAAGAACAGCCAAAACATAGCAGCAGAGTGCACACAACATAGACCAGAGACCCTTCCTGAAGCACCAGGCCCTGAACAGTGTATGACCTCTTCTCCATAAAGCCATTATTCTTAAGAGCAGAAAACATTAATAGGCTTCCCTAACACAGAGAAAAGTCAGAGACCTAGGAAAAATGCCACAATGTAAGAATCCATCCCAAAAGAAATAATAGGAAAAGGTCAGAGCCAGGTATCTAATTGAAACAGATGTAAGTAATATGCCTGATCCAGAATTTAAAGCAACAATCACAAAGATACTAGCTGGGTTTGAGGAAAACACAGAAGACACCAGGGCATCCCTTACTGCAGAGATAAAAAGTCTAAAAACTAGTGAGGCTTAAACAAAAAATGTTAGAAGGAGATGCAAAACTGACTTGATATAATGAACACAAGGATGGAAGAAGCAAAGAAACAAGTGATATAGGAGATAAAAATATGGAAAATAATGAAGCTGAAAATAAGAGGTAAAGAAAAATATTGGATCACAAATGTGAATACAGTGGGAATACAGTGACTCCATAAAGCATAATAACATTCATATCATAGAAGTCCCAAAGGAAGAAGAGATGGAAAAAGGGACAAAAGGTTTATCTAAGTAAAGTATAGCTGAAAATTGCCCACATCTGAGGAAGGAAACAGACATCCAAATCCAGGAACCACAGAGAACTCTCAACAAAATGAACAAAAGCAGGCCAATACCAAGATATACCATAGTTAAATTTGCAAAATAAAGAGATCTTAATAACAATAAGACAAAAGAAGTTCCTAACTTACAGGGGAAGACAAATAAGACTAGCAACAGTTCTACCCACAGAAACATGGCAGGCCAGAAGAGAGTGGCATAATATATTCAATGTATTAAATGGGAAAAATATGCTGCCCAGAGTACTCTATCCAGCAAGGCTGTCATTCAGAATAAAAGGAGAGATAAAGAGTTTCCCAGTTGAGCAACGTGGCCACTAAACCAACCCTGTAAGAAATATTGAAGGGGACTCTTTGAGTGGGAGACAGAGACCAAAAGCAACATGGAGTAGAAAGGAAAAGAGAAAATCTCCATAAACAATGACAAAACAAGAAATAAAATGGCATTAAATTCATATCTATCAATAATCACTCTGAATTTAAATAGACTAAATGCTCCAATAAAAGTCATAGGGCGGGGTGGATGGTTCAGTTCTTTTAGCATCTGCCTTCAGCATGGGTCATGATCTTAGAGTTCTGGGATCAAGCCCCATAACAGATTCCTTCCTTGGCAGGGAGCCTACTTCCCCTCTGCCCCTTCCCCCTGTTCATTTTCTCTCTCTTTCTCTCTCTCTCTCATGCTCTCTGTTTCAAACAAATAAATAAAATCTTTTAAAAAAAGTCATTTGGTGTGAGAATGGATTAAAAAACAAGAGCCATCCTATAAGACACTCATTTTAGAACTAAAGACAGTTGCAGCTTGAAAGTGAGGGATAAGAGAAACATTTATCATGCTAATGAACATCAAAAGAAAGGTGGAGTAGACATGCTTATATCAGACAAACTAGATTTTAAAACAATGACTTAACAAGAAATGAAGAAGGGCACTATATCATAATAAAGGGATCTATCCAACAGGATATTATCCTCCCAAAAGATGTGATATCTTCCAACAGGAAGATATAACAATTATAAATATTTATGCCCTCAAGTTGGGAGCACCTGAATATATAACAATTAATAACACATATAAAGGAATTCACTGATAATAATACAATAATACTACAGGACTTAAACACTCCATTTACAGCAATAGACAGATCATCTAAACAGAAAATCAATAAGGAAACAATGGCTTTGAATGACACACTGGACCAGATGGGCTTAACAGATATATTCAGAACATTTCATCCTAAAGCAGCAGAATACAAATTCTTTTTTTTATAATTTTATTATTTTTTTATAAACATAAGAATGTATTATTAGCTCCAGGGGTACAGGTCTGTGAATCGCCAGGTTTACATACTTCACAGCACTCACCATAGCACATACCCTCCCCAATGTCCATAACTCCACCCCCCTTTCCCAACCCTCCTCCCTGCCCCAGCAACCCTCAGTTTGTTTTGTGAGATTAAGAGTCTCTTATGGTTTGCCTCCCTCCTGATCCCATCTTGTTTCATTTATTCTTTTCCTGCTCCCCAAACCCCCCACATTGCATCTCCACTTTCTCATACCAGGGAGATCATATGATAGTTGTTTTTCTCCATTTGACTTATTTCACTAAGCATAATACCCTCTAGTTCCATCTACATCATCACGAATGGCAAGATTTCATTTCTTTTGATGGTTGCATAGTATTCCATTGTATATATATACCACCTCTTCTTTATCCATTCATCTGTTGATGGACATCTAGGTTCTTTCCATAGTTTGGCTATTATGGACATTGCTGCTATAAACATTCAGGTTCATGTGCCCCTTCGGATCACTACGTTTGTATCTTTAGGTAAATACCCAATAGTGCAATTGCTGGGTCATAGGGCAGCTCTATTTTCAACTTTTTGAGGAACCTCCATGCTGTTTTCCAGAGTGATTGCATCAGCTTGCATTCCCACCAACAGTGTAGAAGGGTTCCCCTTTCTCTGGATACTCGCCAGCATCTGTCATTTCCTGACTTCTTAATTTTAGCCATTCTGACTGGTGTGAGGTGGTATCTCATTGAGGTTTTGATTTGTATTTCACTGATGCTGAGTGATGAGAATACACATTCTTTTTGAGTGCACATGGGACATTCTCCAGAATAGATCACATACTAGTTCACAAATCAGGTCTCAATGAGTACAAAAAGACTGAGATCATACCATGCACATTTTCAGACCACAGTGCTATGAAACTTGGAGTCAGCCACAAGAAAAAATTTGGAAAAACCATAAATACATGGAAGTTAAAGAACATCCTACTAAAGAATAAATTGGTCATTCTAACTGGAGTAACACAGGAAATAGCAGATGTTGGTGAGGATGTGGAGAACGGAGAGTCCTCCTACATTATTGGTAGAATGCAAGCTGAATGCAAGAATGCAGCCACTCAGGAAAACAGTGTGGAGGTTCCTCAGAAAGTTGAAAATAGAGCTACCCTATGACCCATCAATTGCACTCCTGGGTATTTACCCCAAAGATACAAATGTAGTGATCTGAAGGGACACAGGCATCCCAATGTTTATAGCAGCAATGTCTATAATCGCCAAATATCCAGCAACAGGTAAATGAATAAAGAAGATATGCAAGATACACACACACACACGTGTACAGTGGAATATTATGAAGCCATCAAAAATGAAATCTTGCCATTTGCAATGACATAGCTGGAACTAGAGGGTATTATGTTAAGCGAAATGAGTCAATCAGAGAAAGACAATTATCATACATCACTGTTTTGTGGAATTTAAGAAACAAAACAGAAAATCATAGGGGAAGGGAGGAAAAATAAAGCAAGATGAAACCAGAGAGAGAGATAGAGAAACCATAAGAGACTCTTAATCATAGGAAACAAACTGAGGGTTGCTGAGAGGAGGGATGGGGTAACTGGGAAAGGGACATTAAGGATGGCATGTGATGGAATGAACACTGGGTGTTATATAACACTGATGAATCACAGACCTGTACCTCTGAAATCAGTAACACATTATATGTTAATTAACTGAGGATAAGAACTATATAGTCCTCCCAATAGATGCAGAAAAAGCATCTCACAAAGTACAGCATCCATTCTTGATAAAAACCCTCAATAAAGTAGGGACAGGGAGAACATACCTCAATATCATAAAGGCTATATACAAAAAAAAAAAAAAAACAACACCACAGCTAACATCGTCCTCAATGGAAAAAAACTGAAAGCTTTTCCTCTACCATCAGTAACAAGACAGGGATGTCCAATCTCACTAATGCTATTTAACATATAACTGGAAGTCCTAGCTACAACAGTCAGACAACAAAAAGAAATGAAATGCATCCAAATCAGCAAGGAGAAAGTCAAATTTTCACTATTTACAGATGTTGTGATACTCTATGTAGAAAACCCAAAGACTCCACCAAAAAGTTGCTAGAACTGATCCATGAGTGCAGCAAAGTCACAGGATATAAAAATCAAAGCACAGAAATCTGTTGCATTTCTATACACCAATAATGAAGCAGTAAAAAGAGAAATCAAGGAACTGATCCTATTTATAACTTCACCAAAAGCCATAAGATATCTAAGAATAAACCTAACCAAAGAGGTAAAGATATTTACTCTGAAAACTATAGAACACTTATGAAAGAAACGGAATATGAAACAAAGAAAGAGAAAAAACATTCCATGCTCATGAATCAGAAGAACAAACATTGTTAAAGAGTCTATACCAACCAAAGCAATCTACACACTTAATGCAATTTCTATCAAAATATTACCATCATTTTTCACAGAGCTAAACAATCCTAAAATATGTATGGAAATACAAAAGACCACAAATAGCCAAAGCAATCTTGAAAAAGAAAAGCAAAGCTGGAGGCATCACAATTCCAGGCTTCAAACTATAATAAAAAGCTATAATCATTAAGAGAGTAGGGTATTGGCACAAAAACAGACACATAGATCAATGGAACAGATTAGAAGACCCAAAAATCGGCCCTCAACTATATGGTCAAATAATTTTCAACAAAGCAGGAAAGAATATCCATTGGAAAAAGACAGTCTTTTCAACAAATGGTCTATGGAAACTGAACAGTGGCATGAAGAGTGAAACTGGACCACTTTCTTAAACCCTATACCAAAAAAAAAAAAATTAAAAGGGATGAAAGACCTAAATGTGAGACAGGAAACCATCAAAATCCTAGAAAAGAACACAGGCAGCAACCTCTGTGACATCAGCTGTAGCAACTTTTTACTTGATACATCTCCAGAGGCAAGGGAAACAAAAGCAAAAATGAACTATTAGGACTTCATCAACATAAAAAGCAACATAGCAAAGGAAACAATCAATGAAATGAAAAGGAAACCTTTGGAATGGCAAAAGATACTTGCAAATATCAATCTAATAAAAGGTTAGTATTCAAAATCTATAAAGAACTTATCAAACTCAACATCCAAAAAACAATACGGTTAAGAAATGAGAAGACATGAAAAGACATTTTTCCAAAGAAGACATCCAGATGGCTAAAAGACACATGAAAAGATGCTCAACATCACTCACCATCAGGCAAATACAAATCAAAACCACAATGAGATAATGCTTTACACCCATCAGAATGGCTAAAATTAACAACACAGAAAACAATAGATGTGAGGGAGGATGTGGAAAAAGGAGAATCCTCCTACACTATTGGAGGGAATGCAAACTGATGAAATCACTGTGGAAAACAGTATGAAGGTTTCTCAAAAAGTTAAAAATAGAATTTCCCTATGACCCAGCAATCAGACTACTAGGTATTTACCTAAAAGATACAAAAATACTGATTTGACAGGACACATGCACCATGATCTTTATAGCAGCGTTATTAATGATACCCAAATTATGGAAAGAGCTCAAATAATTAACAGGTGGATAAAGAAATTGTGGTGTGTGTGTGTGTGTGTGTGTGTGTGTGACACACACACAGGAATACTACTCAGTCATTAAAAGGACTGAAACCTTGCCATTTGCAATGACATGTATGGAGCTACAGTATACATGCTAATTAAAATAAGTCAGTCAGACTTATTTTTTCAGAGAAAGAAAAACACCATATGACTTCATTCATATATTGGAATTTCAGATGAACAGAGAAGAAAAGATGACTAACCATAAAACAGACCCTTAACTCTAGAGAATAAATTGAGGGCTGTTGGAGGGTAGGTGGGCAGGAGGGTGGATTAAATGGGTGATGGGTATCAAGGAGGACACTTGTGATGAGCATCAGCTGTTCCATGTAAGTGATGAATCACTAAATTCTACTCTTGAAACTAATATTATACTATATGTTAACTAAATGGAATTTAAATAAACTTGGGGGGGGAGGAACTATGACCAGACAGTGTCAGAGGTGAAATTGGTAAACAAATCTTCTGTAAAGGGAGATAAAATTTCCATGCTTTATTAAAACTGGTAAAAGACAGTGGCACTGTTAGATCATCAAAACATAAATATGCTTATAAATTATGTATGATACAGTGAGTAACCACTAAAAAACATATACAAAAAGATAAACTTAACACTATAGGAAGAGAAGCGGGCTCCTTGTGGAGAAGAGAGCCTGCTAGGCAATCCATCCCAGGACTCTGGGATTGTGACCTGACCCAAAGGCAAAAGGTTAGCTGACTGGGCCACCCAGGGTCCCAGTTTTCTCCATTTTGAAGAGAAGATCATGGAATACACATGGCAGCCTTTTGCTGTTAGGGGTATTTCTGCATCTCCAAGAGGGTGCACCTTGCCTGGATCATGGTTGATATATTCAGCTATATATCCTCTCAAACAACCCTCACCAAAGTGACTGGGAGGAAGAACATCCAACGGAGGTAAACTTCAGAGACTGTGCCCTCTGCCACAGAACTAATGGATATGAACATAAACAGTATGTTGGAAAGGGAATTCAGGTAACAATTGTTAGAGGGTAACAATTATCTAGGCAATGGCTAGATTGGAGAAGACCATTAGTGACAACATAGAATCTCTAAGGACGGAAGTGAGAGCTGATCTGGTAGAAGTTAAAAGTGCTATCAATGAGATCCAATCTAATCTAAATTCTCTAACAGCTAAGGTAACCAAGGCAAAAGATGGAATTAGTGATCTAGAGGACATACTGATTTAAAAAAAAAAGAAAAGAAAAAAAAGGATCAGGAGGAGACCTGGAACAAATAGCTTAGAAGTCATGAAAACAGAACTAGGGAAATAAATGATGCCATGAAATGTTCCAACGTCAGATTTATTGTTATCCCTGAGTGGATAGAGAAAGAGAGAAGACTAGAAGATATAGTTGAACAAATTCTGGATGAGCATTTCCCCATCTGGGGAATGGAACAAGTGTTCATGTCCTAGAGGAAGAAAAGACACCCCCCAAGATCAAGGAATGTAGAAAGACCTCTAGATGCTTAATTGTGAAATTCACAAATCATAATTTCAGACAGGAGGTCTTAAGGGCAGCTAGGGGGAAGAGATTCCTTACAAACATAGGAAGGACCATCAGAATAACATCAGACCTGTCCACAGAAACCTGGCAAGCCAGAAAGGGCTGGCATGACATATTCAGGGCACTAAATGAGAAGAACATGCAGCCAAGCAAACTTTATCAAGCAATGCTGACATTCAAAAATGTATGGGGAGATAAAGAGCTTTCAAGACCGGCAAGGATTAAAAGGGTATGTGACCACCAAGCCGGCACTACAAGAAATATTAAGAGGGTTTCTATAAAAGACAAAAGAACCCAAGAGTGACACAGAACAGAAATTTACAGAGACATGCTATAGAAACAAGGACTTCACAAGCAACATGATGTCAATGAAAACTTATCTTTCAAAAATCACTTTCAACATGAACAGACTAAATGCTCCCATAAAGTGGCACAGGGCTGATGACTGGATAAAACAAGAGAACCCATCCATATGTTGTCTACAAGACACATTGGGAACCTAAAGATATACCCAGACTGAAAGTGAAGGGATGAAGAACCATTTTTCATGCCAATGGGCTGCAAAAGAAAGCTGGGGTAGCAATACTCATATCATATAAATTAGATTTTAAGCTAGAGACTGTAGTCAGAGATACAGAAGGACACTACATCATTCATAAAGACTCTATCCACCAAGAAGATAGAACAACTATAAATATTTATGCTCCCAATATGGGAGCAGACAACTACATAAACCAACTATTAATCAAAATAAAGAGTCATATTCATATGAATACATTAATTGTAGGGGATCTTGACATACCACTTCAGTAATAGATCATCAAAGCAGAAAATCAATAAAGAAATAAGAGCATTGAATGACACATTGGACCAGATGGACCTCATAGATATATATAGAACATTCCACCCTAAAACAACAGAATACTCATTCTTCTTGAGCGCACATGGACCTTTCTATAGAATACACCACATACTGGGTCACAAATCAGGGCTCAACTGATACCAAAAAATTGAGATTATTCCCTGAATACTCCCAGACCAAGATGCTTTGAAACTGGAGCTCAAACACAAGCAAAAGCTTGGAAGAAATTCAAACATTTGGAAACTAAACACAATCCTGCTCAAGAATGTTTGGATCAACCTGGAAATCAAAGAAGAACTCAAACAATTCACAGAAACCAATGAGAATAAAGACACATAGGTCCAAACCTATGGGATACAGCAAAGGCAGTCCTAAGGGGTACATACATAGCCTTCCAAGCCTCACACAAAAGAAATGAAAAATCCCAAATACACCAACTCTCTTTACACCTTAAAAAACTGGAAAATCAACAACAAATTAAGACAACCACACACACAAGAAGGGAAATAATCAAGATTAGAGCAGAGATCAATGAGTTAGAAACTAGAGATATAGCAGACACATCAACGAAACTAGAAGCTGATTCATTGAAAGAATCAATTAGATCAATAAATCACTGCCAAAACTAATCCAAAACAACAGAGGGCTCAAATTAACACAATTATGAATGAAAGCAGAGACATCACTACTAACACCAAAGAAATACAGAAACAATCATCAGAAATTATTATCAACAGTTTTATGCTAATAAGTTAAGCAACCTAGAAGAAATGGATGCATTCATGGAAACCTATAAATTTCCAAGACAGAAACAGGAAAAAATCAACAACCTTAATAGACCAATATCTAGTAATGAGATTGAAGCAGTGCTCAAAAGCTCACAAAAAAACAAGAGCACAGGACCTCACGGATTCCCTGAGGAATTCTACCAAACATTCGAAGAAAAAATAATACCTATTCTCCCGAAGCTGTTCCAAAAAAATAGAAACAGAAGGAAAACTTCCAAACTCTTTCAATGAAGCCAGCATTACCCTGATCCCCAAACTAGGCAATGACCCCATCAAAAAGGAGAATTTCAGATCAATATCCCTGATGAATATGGATGTCAAGAATCTCAATAGGATCCTAGCTAATAAAGGAAATTTTGAAAAAGAAAAACAAAACTGGGGGCATCACGTTGCCTTGTTTCAAGCTTTACTACCAAACCTTGATCACCAAAACAGCATGGGACTACCACAAAAACAGACATATAGACCAGTGGAAAAAAGTAGAGATCCCAGATATGGACCCTCAACTCTATGGTCCAATAATCTTCCACAAAGCAGGAATACATATACAGTGGAAAAAAAGACAGTCTCTTCAATAAATGGTACTGAGAAAATTAGACACCTACGTGTAGAAGAATGAAACTAACCCACTCTCTTACACCATCCATGAAGATAAACTCGAAATGGTTAAAAGATCTCAATGTGAGGCAGGAATCTATCAAAATCCTGGAGAAGAACAGGCAGTAATTTCTTCAACATCAGCCACAGCAACTTCTCTCAAGATATGTCTCCAAAGGCAAAGGAAACAAAAGCAAAAATGAACTTTTGGGACTTCATCAAAATCAAAAGCTTCTGCACAGCAAAGGAAACAGTCTACAAAACAAACAGACAATCCATGGAATAGGAGAAGATATTCACAAATGATGCTACAGACAAAGGGCTGATATCCAAGATCTATAAAGAACTCCTCAAACTCAACACCCAAAAAACAGATCGTCATGTCAAAAAATGGGCAGAAGACATGAACAGACACTTCTCCAAAGAAGACATACAAATGGCTAATAGACCATGAAAAAATGTTCATCATCATTAGCCATCAGGGAGACTCAAATCAAAACCACATTGAGATAATCACTTTACACCAGTTAGAATGGCCAAAATTAACAAGACAGGAAACAACATGTGTCGGAGAGGATGTGGAGAAAGGGAGAACCCTCTTATACTGTTGGTGGGAATGCAAGTTGGTGCAGACACTTTGGAAAACAGTGTGGAGATTCCTTAAGAAATAAAAATAGAGCTACTCTATGACCCTGCAATTGCACTATTGGGTATTTACCCCAAGGATACAGATACAGTGAGAAGAAGGGCCATCTGTACCCCAGTGTTCACAACAGCAATGGCCACAGTCGCCAAACTGTGGAAAGAGCCAAAATGCCCTTCAATAGATGAATGGATAAGGAAGATATGGTCCATATATACAATGGAGTATTATGCCTCCATCAGGAAGGATGAATACCCAACTTTTGTATCAACATGGATGGGACTGGAAGAGATTATGCTGAGTGAAATAAGTCAAGCAGAGAGAGTCAATTATCACGTGGTTTCACTTACTTGTGGAGCATAAGGAATAACATGGAGGACAACATGGGGAGATGGAGAGTAGAAGTGAGTTGGGGGAAATTGGAGGGGTAGCCAAACCATGAGAGACTGTGGACTCTGAGAAACAAACTGAGGGTTCCGGAGGGGAGGGGGTGAGGGGTTGGGTGAGCCTGGTGGTGGGTATTATGGAGGGCATATATTGTGTGGAGCACTGCGTGTGGTGCATAAACAACAAATTTTGTAACACTGAAAATAAAATAAAATGAAAAAAAATTTTAAAGAACTCTATGATCATTTCAGTAGATGCAGAAAAGAAAATCATCATGTTGAAATCTCAGCATACTTGGAATGAACGAAAGAGAACTTGTCAGCCACTAAAGGATTCTACAAAAAACCTATAGCCCATATCAGAGATAATCCTTTCTCCCTAGGATCTGGAAAGAGCCCAGGATGTCTGCTTTAACCTCTCTGTACATTGCTACACTGGAGGTCCTAGCCAGTGCAAAAAGGGAAGGAAAACAAAAGACATATAGATTGTAAAAGAAAAAATAATAGTTTTATTTACAAATGTCATGATCATTTACATAGAATATTCTGAAGATTCTACCATATAGCTATTAGAAATAAAAAGTGAGTTTGGCTAGGTTGCAGGATACAAGGTCACCACACAAAAATCAATTATATTTGTATATGCTAGCAATGAACAATCAGAAATGGAAGTTAGGGGTGCCTGGGTGGCTCAGTGGATTAAAGCCTCTGCCTTTGGCTCAGGTCATGATCCCGGAGTCCTGGGATCAAGCCCTGTATTGGGCTCCCTGCTCAGCAGGGAACCTGCTTCTTCCTCTCTCTCTGCCTGCCTCTCTGCCTACTTGCGATCTCTGCCAAATAAATAAATAAAATCTTAAAAAAAAAAAAAAAGAAAGATAGAAATGGAAGTTAAAGAATGCTTCTTATAATAGCTTAAATTCCAAGAGTTAAATTTGAGAAAGGTTGTGTATATACCCTTCCTATACAATGAAAACTACAAAATATTGCTGACAGATATCACTGAATATCAAAAAGAAAAAGAGAGAGAGAGAGAGATATTAAGCTCAGGGATCAGAGGACAGTGTTATTGAGATATCCATTCTCCCCAAAATCATGTATAGTGTCCATAAATCAACAGGCATTTTGGGAGAGAAACTGACAAGATGATGCTAAAATCTACATGGAAATGCAAAGGACCTACCCATGTAAAACAATGGAACAAAAGAGAAAATCCAGAGATCAATTAAAACATAAATGTTTAATTCGTTTTTAACCTTTGGTTAAAGGAATGGAAGTAATTCAACATGGAAAGGATAATTTTTTCAACAAATGGCGCTGGAACAATTGGATGCCCTGAAGAAAGGAAATAAACCCCAACTCCCACTTCACATCATATACTCAAATATATTTCAGATCTCAGTGTAAGAACTACAACTATCAGAGAGGGAGGCAAACCATAAGAGACCCTTAACTCTAGGAAACACACTGAGGGTTGCTGGAGGGGAGGTGAGTGGAGGAATGGGGTAACTGGGTGATAGGCATTAAAGAGGGCACTTGATATAATGAGCACTGGGTGTTATATGCAACTGATGAATGACCAAATTCTACTCCTGAAACTAAAAATAGAATAATGTTAACTTATTGAACCTAAATGCCTAAATGCCTAAAACCTGAATATAAACAAAACAGAAAAACCAAAGTAAAGGAAAGCACATAAGCAATTTTATGAACTTGGTTTTGGCAAGTATTTCTTAAATAGGATACAAAAAATATCTAGTATTAAAAAGAAAAAATATTTGGAAAAACTTTCAGTCTTCAGAACCTTTAGTATTTTGAACACTACAATGAAAATAAAAAAGCAAACTACACGCTGCCATAAAAATACTCAGAATATACAATTGACAAAGTACTTTAGGCAGATACAAAAAAACTTTTACAGCTCAGTGACAAGAAAACAAACAATAAAAAAATGGGCAGAAGATTTCTATAGATACTTTGTATATATAAAAGATGAAGATATATATATTATACACACACACAGAGATGGCAAATAAATCCAACAAAGTAATTAGCAAGGAAATACAAATTAAGCCACACTGATATGCTACCACAAATCCATTAGAATGTCTAAAACAAAAAAGATTAATCAAACCAAGTATTAATGAAAATGTCAAATAACCACAACTCTCATCCACTGCTAATAGGAATCTAAAAGATTACAGCCATGTTCAAAAATGGTTTTGCAGGGATGCCTGGGTGGCTCAGTTGGTTAAGCAGCTGCCTTCGGCTCAGGTCATGATCCCAGCGTCCTGGGATCGAGTCCCACATCGGGCTCCTTGCTCCGCAGGGAGCCTGCTTCTCCCTCTGACTCTGCCTTCCACTCTGTCTGCCTGTGCTCGCTCTCACTCTCTCTCTCTTACAAATAAATAAATAAAATCTTTTTAAAAAAATGGTTTTGCAGTTTCTTAAAATGTTAGGCATATTTTCATGTGCCATTTGTATGTTTTCTTTGGAGAGGTGCCTGTTCATGTCTTCTGCCCATTTCTCGGCTTATTTGTTTTTTGTGTGTTGAGTTTTTAAGTTATTTATCGTTCTTAGATACCACACCTTTATCTGTAATGTCATTTGCAAATATCTTCTTCCATTCTGTGGGTTGCCTCTTACTTTTGTTGACTGTCTCCTTTGCTGTGTTGAGCTTTTTATCTTGATGAAGTCACAAAAGTTCTAGCCATCAGGGAAATACAAATCAAAATCACAAAGAGATACCATCTTATACCAATTAGAATGGCAAAAATTAACAAGACAGGAAACAACAAATGTTGGTGAAGGTGTGGAGAAAGACTGTTGGTAGGAATGCAAGCTGGTACAACCACTCTGGAAAACAGTGTGGAGGTTTTCCAACACTTTAAAAATAGAGCTACCCTATGGTCCAGCAATTGTACTACTAAGTATTTACCCCAAAGACATGGATGAAGTGAAAAGAAGGGGCACCTGCACCCCGATGTTCATAGCAGCAATGTCCACAAGAGCCAAACTACAGAAGGAGCCAAGATGTCCTTCAACAGATGAATAGATAAAGAAGATGTGGTTCATATATACAATGGAACATTACTCAGCCATCAGAAAGGATGAATACCTACCATTTGCATAAACATGGATGAACCTGGAGGGGATTATGCTAAGTGAAATGAGTCAAGCAGAGAAAGACAATTATCACATGGTTTCACTCATATGTGAAACATAAGGAATAGCACAGAAGACCATAGGGGAAGGGAGGAAAAACTGAATGGGAAGAAATCAGACAGGGAGACAAACCATGAGATACTCTGGATTCCTGGAAACAAACTCAGGGTTACAGATGGGAGGGGGTAGGAGGGATGGGGTCTCCAGGTGATGGGTATTAAGGAGGGCAGGTGTTGTCATAAGCATTGTGTTATTAGCAACTAATGAGTCACTGAATACTATATCAAAAACTAATGATGTAGTATACAATGGTTAATTTAACATAATTTTTAAAAAAGTTAAACATACACCTAATCTATACACCACCCATTCCTGGGCATTAGCCCCAAAGTGACAACAACTCAAATGTCTATCAAGAGATGAATGGATCAATAAACTGCAGTATCTCCATGCAATGCATAAAGAGTATCCACGTGATGTACAGTTCAAACAGTACAGAAATGTCTATTAAAGAATGTGAATATCTTCCATAATATCATACCATATATTCTTTTTTTAAAAGATTTTATTTACTTATTAGAGAGAGAGAGAAAGAGCAACCAAGGCAGGCAGAGGGAAAGGGAGAAGCAGACTACCCTCCGAGCAGGGAGCCTGATGCGCAGCTTAATGAAATTCTTACTCTTTGCAATGGAACAGTATTCTGCAACAAAAACAAATGAACTACCAATACACACTACAACACTGATGGGCTCAAAATAAGTTTGTTTAGTGAAAGAAGCCAAGAGTCCATAAAAGAAAAGTCCATATATTATTACTTATTTATATAAAATTCTATACACAAACTATCATGTGAAAGCTGATCTATAGTGACTGAAAGTAAATTAATAGTTGCCTGGGACAAGAAGGGAATATAAAGGGATGGACTACAAATAGGAATGCAAAATTTTAGGGGGATGATGGACAAATTCATCATCCTGATTGAATATACATATTTAAAAACTCATCAAATTACACATGCTAAATATAAGCAGGAAATTGTATGCCCATATAGACAATAAATATGTGGAGATAAATACACAATGTACAATACAATGTACTACGATACAATATAATGTACAAATGTATAATATGTAGAGATCTCATGAATAAATGATAAATATAATATTTCAGGGCACCATAATGATGAATTACACCAACCAACAGTGTCAGAACAACAACTCAGTGAATGAAAAAGGGAGGTGTGGGGAAGAGAAAAGCTGGATTTGAACTCATTCCTTACAACGAAGTTATTTTAGAGCAAAACTAAAAAATGTAATCATGACACCATAAATGTACAGAATAAACAATATTATATAAACTGGTTGTGGAGAAGCCCTTGCTCAAGCATGCTGGAAAACACAGAAGCTATAAGCAAGCAAGCAAGAAGAAAAGAAGGAGGGAAGGAGGGAGGAAGGGAGGGACTGAAGAAGGAAGGAAGGACAGATGGAAGGGATGGAGAGAGAGAGTGAGGGGGGGCGGGGACAAGGGGTGGGGAGAGAAGAAGAGGAGCCCCTGGGGGGATCAGCTGGTTAAGCATCTGCCTTCCTCAGATAGTGATCAGTGGGTCCTGGGATCAACCTGCGTGGGACTCCCTGCTCAGCAGGGAGTCTGCTTCTCCCTCACCCTCTGCCCTTCCCCTCCCCCTGCTAATATATGCGCACCAACACATACACGCTCTCTAATAAATAAATAAAATTTTTTTTAAAAAAAGATCTATTTGACAGATATTAAAAAATCAAACCAGTCAAAACACAAACAATTGACAACTGAATGTACTCAGTGTGAGCATGACATAGTTGGTACTATTTTATCCTACTGCTGTGTGGGAAGTTTCATATTAACATTTTTGAGAGTAATATAAAATACAAAAGATGCATATACTTTGGCATAACAATTTGACTTCTAAGAATTTTGAGAAACAGAAGTGCAAAGATATGGCAAAGATACTCTGTTCAGTGTTGCTCGTATTAGCAAAAAGGCAAGGGAAAAAACTTTAAGTGTCCATCAGTGGGGATTGGCTAAATAAATGATGTTAATACAATGAAACATTATATGGTCATGAAATAGAACAAATAATACATTTGTGCACACATATACACACATCTGCCATGGACACTATAAAGTAAGGCAGATACAAAATAGAATATTTAGTATGGTTCTGTTTTTGATTTAAAAAATACATGGGTTGGGTGCCTGGGTGGCTCAGTGGGTTAAGCCGCTGCCTTCGGTTCAGGTCATGATCTCAGGGTCCTGGGATCGAGTCCCGCATCGGGCTCTCTGCTCAGCGGAGAGCCAGCTTCCCTTCCTCTCTCTCTGCCTGCCTCTCTGCCCACTTGTGATCTCTCTCTGTCAAATAAATAAATAAAATCTTTTAAAAAAAATACATGGGTGGAAAAGAATATAACTATGCATTAATCTGTGTGGTATGATACTACAAAAGATCTTCACATTCTATGTTAGACATTTCTATACTATTTGAACTCTTTACAAGTAGGCACTGATTTTGTTATCAGAAAAAATAAACCTCAAAATCCTATGTAATAATTTGTCCTTACTGGCTTCTCCTCACAGTCTTTCTGCAATTTGGTACCTCTAATAAATCCAAAATGCAATCTCACTTGCTAGTGCTATTTAAAAAGCTTTCCTTTCCCCATAAATCTGTAAACTGCTTCAGTCCATCAGATTTCCTGGCTCAGTCTGAAAATCCTTTGCAGCTCCAGGTTGCTCTTTCTTGGTCATCCAAGAAAACAAACACAAAAGCATCAAAAGCAAATGCTAATAGATGTTTGTGGCTTTAATCAAAACTAGTAACTTTTTTTTTAATTTTTTTATTTTTTATAAACATGTATTTTTATCCCCAGGGGTACAGGTCTGTGAATCACCAGGTTTACACACTTCACAGCACTCACCATAGCACATACCCTCCCCAATGTCCATAATCCCACCCCCCTCTCCCAATCCCTCTCCTCCCAGCAACTCTCAGTTTGTTTTGTGAGATTTAAGAGTCACTTATGGTTTGTCTCCCTCCCAATCCCATCCTGTTTCATTTATTCTTCTCCGACAAAACTAGTAACTTTTTGCTGACATTTCCACTTTCTTAAAAAGTGGGTATTCTCGGTTGTTTTGTTCATGAATAAACTTTTTCGAATCCTACGCTACTGAAGAAGTTTAAGAAAAAGTAACATTCAGTGGTTACATATGGAGAATGAGTAATCACTGATTTTACACTAGGCCCTTCCAATAAGTCTTTGTATTTACCATGAGTCATTCTACTCTGTTCCCATCTATCTAAGTGGCCTAAATATAGAAGTTTGGGAGTCATGAGACTGGGCAATGCCTGATGACCACTGCAGGCATTTTAATTTTTTTTTAAAGATTTTATTTATTTATTTGACAGGCAGAGATCACAAGTAGGCAGAGAGGCAGGCAGAGAGAGAGAGGAGGAAGCAGGCTCCCCACTGAGCAGAGAGCCCGACGTGGGGCTCGATCCCAGGACCCTGGGATCATGACCTGAGCCAAAGGCAGAGGCTTTAACCCACTGAGCCACCCAGGTGCCCCAGGCATTTTAATTTTTAACAAGCCTGAACCAAAAGGTCACCAATAGCCACTGAATGGGTATCCCCAGATGGTTCAGAGTCAGGAAACCAGTAAAATCAAGTGGTATCACCAGCCAAGGACAAAAGTCAGGGGAGCTACGACCAAACTGCCTTTTGTGAGAGTGTCACTTATAGAACACTGGCCTGTCTTACTATTTCATCTTCCCACCACCATCAACAGGAGAAAGACCGGCTGGTGACCCCAGTCTAGGAAAGAAGGATCTGCATATATCAACCATGCCTTACGTCCCTCACTTGTTCGGGAATGAATCAATACATGCTGAAAGGCAAAATGCAGGAGGGCAATGTGAGGGGGAAAATGAGGTTGTACACAGCAGAGGTTCTTTTCTAAGTGAAACTCAATCAGGATCTAACTGAGGAACATAGGAAATCACCTACTACAGCACTATCCAACAGAAATAGAATGCAAACCACATTTTACATGCTCTAGAAGCTGCAATAAGCAAAAAGAAACAGACGAAATTAATTTAATGATACTTCACTAAGCCTAGTATATCCAAAATACTATTTTAACATACAGTCAGTATAAGAAAATTAGCTACTTAACTTCTGTTTTTTGTTTTTTGTTTTTGAAATCCAATATTTTACATTAGAGCCCATCCCTGTTCAATGCTTTGCGTGGCTATTGGCTACCACACTTTTAACTAGACTGTCATCTTAGAGAGAAGAAAGAAGGAATTCTGCTTCCTCAAAGTGAAGCCTAGGACCTAGAGGAGAACTAACTACCAACAAGAATGATGAGAATAAAAGTCAGGATTCCACTGGCTTAGAAGAGGCCATACGTAACACATTTCCAGTGTATGCCCTGTGATTGGCCAAAGATATGCTCAGCTCTACTTTAGCATTTTTTTCAGTGGACACAATATGTGGTTGTTATCTTAATAGAGTCCATCTTCTTTCAAACCAATTGGGCTAATTATGCAGAAACTAGTTATGCTTTACGCCAAGTTTGCCGATATACATTTATTTTATTTAGCTTCAACCCATTTATTCGGCCAACCAGATAACAGTATACTGATCAGATTAGTCACCTGTTCAGCAGTGATGTGGGCAACTTCACTACATTTAATCCCGCATCAATAGCTGACACCCTAGCCCTAGAGAGCTAATTTGCAAATACAAATTGACAACATAAGCTACCAAGGGCAGATGCATGTGTATCCATTTCCTGCCCCTCACAATAAAAACCAACTCAAAGTATATACCTTAACAACAGTGTGTGAGCAGTGTATAGAAAATCAGCTTGTACACAATAGCAGTTGGGTTATACGGCTCCCTTTTGCAATCTACAGAAATCCTGAATAGTTATTCTTACAGGTCGAAGAAACAGATTTCTCTTATATCCAGTAAGTGCTCTTTGTATAACTTTGAAAGGATCTTCTTAAGTCAAGCATTTTGAAATTGTAATCAAATCTGGTTTGCGACTTTAGAAATTCATGCCCATGTGCACAGGAGAATCATATTAATGGTATATTGAACACAAATGTGCAGATTCTTAATCTTACAAGGAAATTGTCATTTTAACATACCCTAACAGAACCCATTCATACCAGATGTGCAGCAACAAGAAAAGAGCAAAGTAAGTTTAAAAGTCTGATGAATGCACAGGACTGAAAACATTTCTTACATGTAAAGTGGCTGCCAGTCTGTACTGTGCTGGTGCCTCCATGATTCAATCCTTCAGGCTCCAAGGATCTATAAAGAGACTCTTTTCTAAAGATACCATTGACTTGAAAGATTTACTCAAGCTTGCTTCAGCTGCTATCCTTGAGATTGTTAAAACAATATAATTGTCAAACTAGTGTATTGCTAATCCCATTTTTATTGTTAACATTTGCCACTGAAATTGCTCTGTAATTGTTTGTTTTGGAACAGACACATAAAATATCATGACAGTGATATTTTGGCACATATTGGAAAATCTGCCATGAATAAAGATTTTTTCCAATAAAGTATAGTTTGCCTATATTACTTGGTATCAAAATGATTTACTGAAGTCGGCCAAAGCACAAACCACTAAAATAAAATGAAGAGAGATTAGAGTTATAGCAAAATCCAAAGGCTGATTCATCCAAATTCATACTTAAGACATATTTAAAAGCAACTTCTACTCTTGGAAAAGTGGCAAAATGGAAAGAAGAATGTCTTCCATCCTGCTCCGCTGGCAATTCTGCACTTGAAACCAAGCCACAGGGTCCTTCTGATGGCTCCCATTCTTAGGAACCCGCATTTGTTACACAGATCCAGACTACCTTAGCATGCTAGACTCTGAACACTGTTCAGAGAAATCCATCTAGCTTAATCCAACACACACTGCCTGAGCCTCCATTCCCCCTCAACACAGCTGCCTTGCAAGGCCAGGAAAAGGCAGTGCCCTCACCCAGGTGGGCCCTGCCAGGGAAGCAGCCCCCAACTGCTGTGACAGCTCCTTTTTTGTAAGCAATCAGCTACCTGGCTTTCTCTACTCACTTGGCCGGCCAAGAGCTGGGACACTTGCCGCTGGATCTGAAGATTAAAAACATTCTGCCTGCTCTCTGGCCTGAATGTGGTTTTAGAACTCCTGGACCCTTGGATCAAACCTCTGAGACCAACCCTGTGTTTTATGTCTCCTTCCCCACTCTCCCTGTGGCTGACTTCAAAAGCCTCACTGGTGGAGGTTTGCAGAGAACTCACTGAATCCAGCCCTCAACCAGTCCCAAGTTTTCCATATAATCCCCTGACCCTAAGCCTGATTCCCTCCAAGTCCCAACCTCTGGCTGAGCAGCCTACCCCCTCAGCGCACACAGCCCCTGCAGCTAGAAGTTCCAAAAGATTTTCTTTTTTCGAAGTAGAGGATATGATCTGATTTTGAAAAGCATCAACTATGTGCAAAGCCAAACCAAATGTGAAACCTCCACAGTATAAAGCCTGCAGGATCTGTGCCCAAACTATCTTCCAGCCTCACTCCCTGCATTTCTCCATGGTCTCTAGTCCAGGCACAGCTAAGTACTCACCATCCCCCATGCTGGAATGTCCCCTCTCCTCATGGCAACTCCCTCAAGGCCATGTTCAAAGGTTATTTCTGAGAGACTCCTCTCCTTGCAATGAGTGGTGGGGCCCCTCTCACCCCTGGGATCCACAGTATTGTCTCCCTCCCTCCATAAAGCTACTACACTCTGTCCAGTTATGTGCTTGCACATCGTTCTTCTGCATTATGAATCCAGAGGGCCCAGACAGTTAGCCATCCAGACAGGAGCGAGCACTATGCTCCGGAATAGGCAGTTAAAACTGAAGATTGGGCTTTTTTTTACAAAATCATAAAAACTGCTTTCAATTGGTACCTTTAGAAAAGAGTCTCTAAACTCTAAAACTACTTTTTTTCAAAATCATAACAACTACTTTCAATTGGTTTTTCAATCATAAAAACTACTTTCTTTAACCAGTTGTGGTTTGGTTTTGTTGTTGTTTTCTTTAATATAGTTGACATACAATGTTACATTAGTTTCAGGTGTATAACACAGGGATTTGACTAGTCTATACATTATCCTCTGATCGCCACCATAAAAGGCTATTGCAATACCATTGACTAGACTCCTTATGCTGTCTGTGCCCTTTTTTCCCATGACTTATTCATTCCATAAGTGGAAGTCTGTACCAACCACTCCCCTTCATTCATTTTGTCCAACCCCCTCACCCCTGGCAACCAGCAGTTTGTCTCCTATATTTATGGATCTGATTCTGCTTTTTGTTTATTCATTTGTTTTGTTTTTTAGACTCCACAAAGAAGTGAAATCATATGGTATTTGTCTTTCTCTGACTTATTTCACTTAGCACAATATCGCCCAGCTCCATCCATGTTGTTGCAAATGTCAAGATTCCATCCTTTCCATGGCTGAGTAATATTCCTGTGTATGTGTATGTGTATGTGTATGCATGTGTGTGCGCGTGTGCATGCGTGTTCATTATCCGTTCATCTATCACTTGACACTTCTGTATCTTGGCTACTATGAATAATGCTTCAATAAACATAGGGATGCGTATATCTTTTCAGAGTGTTTTCTTTTTCTTTGGGTAAACACCAATTAGTGAAACTACTGGATCATATGGTATTTCTATGGTTAATTTTTTTTTTTTTTTTGAGGAATCTCTACTGATTTCCACAATGGCTGCACCCATTTACATTTCTATCAACAGTGCATGAAGGTTGCTTTTTCTCCACATCCTTGCCAACACTTGCTATTTCTTTTCATTCTTGCTGTTCGGACAGGTGTGAGGTGATAACTCATAGTGGTTCTGATTTGCATGTCCCTGATTATTAATGACAATAAGCATCTTTTCATGTGTCTATCTGTATTTCTTCTTCGAGGAAATGTCTGCTCAGGTCCTCTCCTCAATTTTTTTAAATGGATTGTTTGTTTTCTTTGACGTTGAATTGTATGAGTTCTTTATATATTCTGAGTATTAACCTTTATCAGATATATGATTTGCAAATATCTTCTCCCTTTCACTAGGTTGCCTTTCTGTTTTGTTGGTGGTTTCTTTTGCTATATGCAAAGCTTTTTATTTTGGTGTAGTCCATGTAGTTTTTCTTTTGGTTTACTTGCCTGAGAAGACGTATCTAGAAAAAATGTTGCTCTGGCTGATGTCAGAGAAATTACTGTGTTCTCTTCTAGGAGTTTTACGGTTTCAAGTCTCACAGGTCTTTCGTCCATTTTGAGTTTATTTTTGTATGAGTATAAGAAAGTGGTCCTGTTTCATTCTTTTGCAGGTAGCTGTCCAGTTTTCCCAACATCATTTGTTGAAGAGACTGTTTATTCCCTCATTGTATGTTCTTGCCTCTCTTGTCATATTGGCCATAAAAGCATGGATATATTTCTGGGACTTCTATTCTGTTCCATCGATCTATATGTCTATTTTTATGACAGTACCAGACTGTTTTGATTACTACAGCTTTGTACTATATCTTGACCAGTTTGATCCATACTTAAATCTCTCTGTCCCACCTGCTCTTCTTATGATTTGTGCATGGCTATTTTATATAAACAGGATATCAAATTCACAGTTCTCCTTCTTTCATCTTCACTTCCTTCCAGGCGCACAGAAAAGACACAGAAATTGCCTGTCCATGAGAAGAGAGACATTTGCTTTTTTACTGAAAAACGTGCAGGAGAGGATGCACTGCTGGTAAAAGCACATTGTATGAGGACCTCTAGAAAAGGAGGAAGTTATAAAGCCTGTAACAGGCTTTAAGTACATCAAGAGAAGCTGGAAAACAGTTATGGGCTAAGAGGGGAGAAAAAGTCATCAGGGGCCACAGTGGACCACCAGCTTTTGCTTTTTTAAAAAGCAGTAGCCAATACACAGGACCCCGCACCATCTTTTTGTTATGCCTTTTCTGATCAAACTGTTGCCAAGAAGCTGCTACATGTATATAGACGCCACACAGGCCCTTGAGCTTAGAAACCAAACCTAACTACAGTATATACTGTGTTTCCCTGAAACTAGGAACCCCTCAGTTCTAAGATGTACCATTATTTTATTAAACCCTGAAAGAAAAATGCTACCAATTAAACTATGACATGATTTCTTATTACTTAGAAAGTTCATTTTATTTTTATTGAAAGAGCTCTTTTAGACATATTCAGACATATATTTTTATAATGCATCACTCTTGGGCACTTATAAAAAAGAAAAAGAAAAGTGAAATGAATTGGTTAAGGCAATGACAACCAGGTCATCTGGCTGAAAGCAACTGTAAAATGCCACTGATTTGGAAAGTACATCCCAGTTTCAGAAATGTTAAAATCTGAAGGGGAAAAAAAAGGTGCATCAGAGAATCACTAAAATGCTATATCATGTCTTGCTCAGTGACAAAAATTGAGAAAGGACAAGGTAATTGTTCACAAGATAACTGCTACAAAGACATTCCACTGATTAAAAAATGCATTCATACAGAGGGAAAAAGTTGAGATTATTAAACTCAAGAAAGACAAAAGTAGAAAAGGGATTTAATAATGATCTCTAAGGACATAAGAGTCCTGTTCCAAAAAAGCAGTGATTTCCAACTGTTTTTTTTTTTTTTTAATTTACCTTGTTTTAGCAGCAGGACCTCTTTTTGAAATATTATCTTACAAGCTAATATACCAGAGTAATACCATACTCTCATATGGTATCATCCTACAAGATAATAATGCCAGAGTATGGAGCTGTTCTGGTTAGAAGAAAAGCATCATCCTAGACATGGCTGGGAGGTTGCAGGGCTCAGGACCAGCTGAGACTCTCATCTGGAGAGTAGACACCACCTCTACCCACTCTCTATGACAGCTCCAACACATGACAAAGGTCTAAATCATGGCATTAATCAATGAAATATTCACTGTGGTTTGTAAGATATGAAGCCTTTTGGGTACCTGCATGGCTCAGTCTGTTAAGCATCTTCTGCCTTTGGCTCAGGTTATGATCCCAGAATCCTGGGATAGAGCCCTGGCATCAGCATCGGCTCCCTGCTCAGCAGGAAATTGGCTTCTCCCTCTGCCCCTACCCCCCACCACCACTCCAGTGCACACACTCTCTCTCTTGGAAAATAAATAAATAAAATCTTTAAAAATATATAAAGCCTTTCTAGGTGGTCATTATAGAAATACTAATCAAGCACAGAGGGATTTGGGTGACCATCAAGAAGCAATTTCCTACGTACAAGATTTGAGACCCTGAAGTGATTGCCAAAGGATGGGATGAGAACTTCTCATCAGTCACAAAAGGAGTTTCTACCACCACAAGGGAATGAGTCACATCCCCCCTCCATCCCAACTAAGGCCTGTTCTAGCTCTAGAGGACTCTCCCTGTCTTCAGCACTGGTCTCCTCAAATGCAAGCCTGATATGGCTGTTTGGACAGCTTTGGCTCTTGCCCCACGCCCAGCCAAACCCACAGCAGGCAGTTTATTGCACCCACTGTCTGCCAAAACAAATCCAATCTTGCAACAAATTAGCAAATCACATATACCCTTACTGAAGATGTGGAGACACATAGGCCACTTGGCAAAGCTTAAAATCCCATTAGACAGCTCTCCATCTCCATGTATCTTCCTGTCATTTTCTCTATTCCTTTTCTCAATACTGCTTATAAAATACCCTTATTATTCAAAGAAATTCAATCCAGTCTCCAACCTTGCACATTCCCCAGCATGGCAGCTCTGTGTCATCTGATCACCAGAGCATCCTTTGGGAATACCATCCACTGCCACCTCTTGTCCCCCATCTAAACCACACAGTTCAGCAAACCCAACCCAAGGTTCACCTTGCCACTAACAAAAATAATGTTTTCACCATTTAGCCATATCAACACACAAACAACTTACAGATTAATATATCAGGATGATTAAAGAAAGCTAATTTCCCTGGATACAGTTATAAGACTAGGGTTATTGTTCCACTGACAACTAAGGTAGGTTAGGCTGAGCTTGGCTGGGGAGGTGTCCCCTCCTTTGCCCCTTATGATGTCAGTTAGCTCTGTAGGGCAAAGCTTTTAGTGAAGGGGGACAGTCAATCCAGGAATAAGAGAACATTTCTTCAGATAAGGGCACTCTGTTGCTCTAAGCTCCAACTCAAATTCCAGCCTATTTCTCAAACCTGGGATTTATCAGAAGTGAGGAGAGTCAACTCCGCAATCTCCTTTTACTCTTTACACATAGGAACCATAGAAGAAAGGTTTCCTTTAACAGATGGCTTTTCAATGGAGCAGCATTCTACGACAGGAAAAAAATGATGTATGGAAGTAAAGCTATTCCACATTCAGAAGAACATGATTTTCTGGCCATAGGCACAAAACTGCTGATCTGACCCAATGATTACCAAGTCAGAGGGCTTCCCAAGCATCAGAAAATTCACAGGGAAGCCTAATGTTCATCCCTCTGCCCTTCCTCCACAAACCGATCTCATGAAGGATTTTTAAAAAGAAGGCAGGTCAGTCAGCAATGTCCTATACAATTTCAGAGCTGGACAAGAGTTCGGATAGGGAAACTGAGGCCTTATAAGGTTAAGTGAGATGATGAAGGGCACAGAATCCTCCTGGACAGAGTCAGGGTTAGACCCTAATCCCACAACATGGTCAAAACCTTAAATTTTTTTAAATGTCACTTGATTTTCAGAGACACATTTCCCTTCTTACCAGAATTACTTCAAAAATGAGTGAGATCAGTTTGCTCTCTTCCACAAGTCTGTCAAAAAAAAAAAAAAAAAAGGTAAACACACATTAGATAGCTCATATTTAAACTGCCCTGATCAGGAGTACTGCAGCCCCATGTTTTACTGCTTAAATTTTTTGAGTGAGAACCAGATGATTAAATACTCATTTTTAACACATTTAACTATATCCATTAAGTACAAGAAATATGGGGCTCTTGGCAAGCGACTATTAGCTTAGCCTTATTGATCTGTAGCAAGTATAACCTCAAATACATTGACATTAATAAATGTAAAAATTAATTAAAACTCACAGTCATTATAATTATAAAGACTTTGAGAATAGGCAATGACAGCTGAAATCATGTGACCAACCCTCACCGCACAGTTAAATTATAAGTGTGCCACTCACAATCTTTCATATATGCCTCATTAGCTATCTTCTCAGCATTAATGAATGAATGTATAATAATTTTTAATCTTTTACTTAAAAAAAAAAAAAGAGTAGGCTCCAATCACCCAATAGATTTTGGGAATTTTCTCTCATAGAAACTAGTTATGTTATTATTATCTATTATATTATCTATTATGCCAAGTTTTTTTCACACCATTGAAGAGAAAAAGGCCTCAACCATCCTTACTAAAAACAATACTTCATTTTCTAAATATTCCTTCAGTCCAGGGCAGTCAACTTGTTTCTGTAAAGGGTCAGATGGCCAAGATTTTAGGCTTTGGTGGGCCACGCGCTCTCTACAGTGACTGCTTAACTCTGTCACTATAATGTAAAAGTAGGCATAAATTATACATAAATGAATAGGCATGGCTATGTTCCAATAAAATTTTATTTACAAAAACAGGTATGTGCCGTATTTGGCCCATAAGCTATAATTTGCTGATTCCTGGTTCTATTTTAAAAATAAACCAGATTCCTTCATTTTATTAGTGTTGAGTTCATATGATAAATGACAGCACTTAAGATAAGCATGCTGCCTTCATTGTGGGTATTACAGTTTGTCTATTTCACAGAAGATGCCAGGAGCATAGGAAAGGAATTTATCATCTAGCCCCCCTAGAGCTTGTCTGCCTATGATAATACACTGATAAAAGAAAAGCCTATGAGACTTACCAAAAAGAGATCGCAGTGTTTAGGGAAAGTGAGGCACAGGGAGGAGTCCCAAAGACTGGAGTGAGTACTTAGTGAGTACTTAGTGCCTCAGTATCTAGCAGAAATAAATGTAATTATTTCTGTAGTTTTAATATCTTAGGGGATAAGGTTTTGACTATAAATATTAAATTTATTTATAAATATTAAATTTATAAATATTACAAATATTAAATTTATTTATTCACTTTCTGAGGCAACTGAAGGCTTGGATGTGAGGCCGAATCTCCTTACACCATGTCTGGGCAGGATGGGAAATGCATAGACTCAAGACTGAGCACGACCTCGGGCCAGCACATTTCCAGGCTTCTTCCTTGGCTCCCAAGATGTTGACCACACTTTCCCTGAATTTATCTTTTTAAATTTTTATGACATATATTTTTAATTAGGCCTGGGCTGAAATAGCCAAGCACATACATCTGAGAGTTGCCCAAGCTCCCAAGCCAAGAAAGTCCTGGGAGCATGGGCTCCACTTTTCTCCAATGGTATCCAGAGGTGAGACCTCCTTCTTCTATACTCTCACCCCAACATTCAGATCCAGAAGCATCCACTCACAACACTAGTGCCCTCATGACAGTACTTTTAAATATACTCTACTGCTAGGACATGACTATAGAAACTACTATAATTTGTTCTGATGAATTAACTAGTCTTTCTCCAGGCTTCTGCATGAAGAGCAGGCTGGCCTGGACTACCTCTTCATGCCCCTTCAACTCCCAGTTCTAGCATGCCAGGTCTCACATGTTTCTGAATACCACCAAGCAAAACAGTTATTCCCTGATTGGACGGACATGATTCAGAACCATGTCTGGCAAATAAAAAGGGAGCTCGAGCTAAATAAAAGCACTTTAAGTTTAAACACACACATACACACACACACACACACACACCATTTCTATGAACTTTTCTGCGACTCATGAACTAAATGTAAATTAAAAAACAAAACAAAAACAACTCTCTAAAGCAAGTACAGAACAAAAGTTGCTGCAAATATTTACGACAATCTCAGGCAGTGTTTTTCCAGACTGTGGCAAGTGGCCAATAAGTGTGCTATGACATGAGTTCACTGATTAGCATTTTTTTTCCTTTAAGATTTTATTTATTCATGTGAGAGAAAGAGCAGAGACACACACACACAGAGAGAGAGGGAGAGAGAGAGAGAGAGAGAGAGAGAGAGCACATGGACAGTGGGGAGGGACAGTGGGAGAGGGAGAAGCAGGATCCCCACTGAACAGAGAGCCTACATGGGACACAATCCTATGAACCGAGCCGAAGGCAGACACTCAACCAAGTGAACCACCCAGGCACCCTGACTAGCATTTTCTTAATTAAAAATAATAAAATAAGAATATCCAAAGCTGTCACTCATAGTATGGTTCCGTAACATTTTTGTTTCAGTTTTAGCCCTATAGATGCATACTTGGTAGTGACATAAAATGCATTTTTTTTTATGTGGGTTATAGTTAGACATCTGAAATCCAAAGATTTTAGATTGCTTTAAAGACAATATTTGCCTCCCATGTACTCTTCAACTTTGATTTTTAAAACTGTCTCCTTATTTTAACCACCTCCTCTCATACCACTATAGTGGTACCAATTAGTGGCTCTGGTCTCCAGTGATCAAACCCTTGATGTGCTCTGTGTAATGGAGCAATCTTCTTGGAGCTCTCTTCCTTTGATTTGCACTCTGGAGAGCAGCCCTGGCGCTTAGGCCTCTGTAGAGCAAGAAGGACGAGGCTTACCTCCAAAGAAAGCTGATGTGGCAGTCTCAGGCACTTGTTCAGGCCGTAAGTCTTAAATCATCAGAGTAGACTTTTGCAAAAGGCTATCTTATTTTGGGGCTCCGTTTGGCGGTTGGCCACCATGATTTTAAATCACCAGTATCATTTTACTACATGAGCCTGTTATATCCTACATTCTAAAATAATAAAAATTATAGACAGCCTGAGGACAGGAAGTAAGAAGATTTATCTGTTTTTTTTTAATCAAAAAAAAACAAAAAGAGATCTTTCTGAAATTATCCCTAATCTTCAAAAAACTGCAAAGATATTAACTACAACACAGTATACTTTTCTTTATGTTAACCAACCAAGCACACTGTTTTTAAGTAATTCCAGATGAAAACTGAAATATTCTGCCCTCTCTGAATCCCAAATGTAGTTCATGGGACCACTTGATATAGTGGTTCTTTTTTTTTTTTTTTTGGAGGGGGAGATCTTCTTTGTTTTGTTTCTTCCCCTTAACAGTACAATTTAATAATAGATTGTACAGGGTTAAAGAGTTTTCCTTACAAAATTTTGATTCAGAAGATTCGCTGGGATTTCCTTTATCTGTGATCTATATTATTAACAAAGAGGCTGTTGTTTGAATTAGAACATTTTGAATAAACTTACATCTTTAGGATACATTATTTGGCATTTTAACTCCCTCCTGTGCCTAAAGTAATTGTCACTCTTAGTGTTGGGAAAGTTTCTTTGGTAAATTTTTTTTTGTTTTTTCTTTTTGTTTTGTTCTGTTTTTTGTTGTTGTTTTTTTGAGAAAGAGAATGCCCACCAGTGATGGGTGGAGGGAAAACAGGGAGGGGGAAAAGCAGACTCCCTGCTGAGCAGGAGCTGGATCCCAGGACCCTGGCATCATGACCTGAGCCAAAGGCAGACACTTAACCAACTGAGCGACCCAGGCACCCCAGTTTTGGGAAACTTTTTAGAAGTTTTATTTACTGATGCATGACAATTCAGACTAAATATAAAGTCTAGCAGCAGTTAGATATAAATGACTAAACACAATTTAGGTAGGAAAAGTAGGAAGAGAAAGAGTTCTCTGATTCTGTTCAGAGAGCTACCGAAATGAGAAGAAATTAATTTCGAACCATTGTTGGCATTTTTTTAACTTTCTTTTGAAACATAAAGACTATCTTGGGATGAACCAAGAACAAGAACTTAAAAAAAAAAGTAACTAAATAAAGTCCCTTGACCTACCCTACCATACTGCTATTTATTCAAAGAAAAGAAGAGCCAGGAAGAGGAGGAGATCCATGGAGGGGAAGGAAAGGATCTCTGCCCGCTCTGGGCTCAGGTTTGCAAGACAAAGAAAGCAGCCCCAACTATGATTAAATGGGTCTAAGGCGGAACCAGGTTTGGTCACAGAACAGTCATGTCTGCTTGCTAGCTTGCTTGAAGTTTTTATCTGCCCACCAGAGGTAGGGACGCAAGCACGAGAAGCCAAGAGGTCCCCACCAAGGGCTTTTCCATCCATTATCTCTGCATGTCAACAATTCACAGTGTCATACTGATCTTATTTATTGTTGCAGACTTTTTTTCCTGAAAACTATCTCAGTACTCAAATTATGACTAACCCTATTGAGCATTTGCCATGAGCTACTCTTATGAGCTCAAAATCTGTGCGTTCAAATTTGGGAGTCAAATGGCTTTACAGACACGCTGAACAGCAACCAGAGTTAATTAACTTCTAGCACAGATAAGGGAACCGAACTGGAAAAAGGCCAGCGAGCCCAGGCTGGGGAGAAGAGGTGTTTCACCAGCACTGAAGGAATTGGCCATTTAAAGTAAAGCGCGCCTACATGGAAAGGGTGAGCAGGAGGAACGGTGCAGCCGGAGTAGTAAAAGGACAATGTGAAAGATGGAGCAGAATGATGCAACCTTAAACTCCGTGCCAAGTCTGGGTTTTACCTACAGGTTACAGGGAGTTGATGAAGGATTTTAAGCAGAAGAATGACGTATAGGATTTGCTGTTCAAACTCTAATCTGATAGCAATGCGAGCAATGACCGGGGGAAGGAGTACAGTCCAGAACATTCCTACTCAAAGAATGGACTACAGACCAGAGCCAGCCTGCAAACTGTCACAGGTCTGTGACAAGACAACTATCCAAATCTGAAAAAGTAAGTTTTTGCCTGTTGGGTCTAACGATAAGAAATCTGAACTTTGCAGCAGTTTAAAACATGACCCCACTGAACTATGATGAAAAACGGGATATTTGCACAGCTTCAAAATAGTTCCCCACAAAGATACCTACATGGCAGAAATGTGGCAGACACCACCTTAACCAATAGAGCACGTTCCACATCACCAGAAATAAGATGACATCAAATATACATCCTGATATCAAGCACTGAGGAGGACACACCATTGCTTCTGAGGTACTTTTTCCAAAACTACAAACCTCGATCTAATCATGAAAAAAATGCTACTCAGATTGAGTGGCATCTTACAAAGTAACTTCCCAATGCAATTCTAAAGTGTTAAAGCCAGGGCCTCTGGGAGGCTCAGTCGGTTAAGCATTTGCCTTCAGTTCAGGTCCCAGGATCAAGCCCCACGTCTGGCTCCCTGCTCAGCAGGGAGTCGGCTTCTCTCTCTCCCTCTGCTCCTCCCCCTGCTCCTTCTCTCACTCTCTCAAATAAATAAGTAAATAAAATCTTTTAAAAAAATTTAAAAGCCATAAAAGACAAGAGTGAGGAGCTGTGCCCAACTTAGGGGGACTCCTACTAGAGAGAAGACTAAATGTAATGTGGGACCCTAGATCAGACTCAGGACTAGAAAAAGCGGCAAAAACTGGCAAAACTTGAAAAGATCTGCAGGTTAGTTAATATGATTATATCAGTGTTAATTTCCTGGGTTTTAATAACAGTGCTATTGTTCTGTAAGATGTTGACATTCGTGGAAGCTGGGTGAAAGGCATACACAAATTCTTTGTACTAATTCTGTAATTGTTCTGTAAGCCCCAAATTATCTCAATATTAAAAGTCTTTTGATTATGCTTTGTTTGTTTGGGTTGTCTTGTGTTGTGGTTCCCAAATCTTTAACTCTCCTCTCCGAGAAGTGGGATCTATGTTCGCTCCCCATGAGTCTAGGCAGGTTTGTAATGGCTTTGACCAACAGTGTAGTCACTGCATGACCTCTGCTTACATTCTGAGTGCATTTTCTAGATTTCAGTTTTATAACATCTTACAAATTATGTATTCTTGTTATCTGTTGCTGCATAACAAACTACCCCAAACTTAAGTGTCATAAAGCAATAACTATATTATGATGCTAACAACTTCTTTGGATCATGGATTTGGACAGAGCACACGGAGGATGACCTGTCCTTGCTCTCTGATGTCTGTTCCCCAACATCAGCTGGGAAGACACAAAAGCTGGGGGTGACTAGAACAGCTGAGGGGTTGGAAGCATTGGCAGGCTTCTTCACTCACATGTCACAGGGGGTGACTCAAGGAAGCCTCAGTTAATTCTGCCCACTGGATCACCTGCTGCTACCCTCTCCAAGTGGCCTAGCCTCTCACAGCATGGCAGACGGGTGCCAAGAGGGAGCATTCCTAGACAACCAGGTGAAACTGCCCAGGCTTACATAGTATCATTTTCATGGCATTCTAGATGGTTACAAGCCAGTCTTTAAGGTCAGCTTAGCCTCAAGTGGAGGAGAAATGGTCATCTCCTGATGGTGAGAGTTGAGGAAGAGCACATGAGATGGGAGAGACTTCTGTAGCTATCTCCGTAAGACTCAGTCTGCCCCGGCATTAGTCCACAACACACAAATTTTAAAAACGGTTTCTTCACCACAGATAGTGTGAGTAACATTAGTTTAGAGCCAGAGAGAACAGTTAACAGTTAATAGAACAGTTAATAGTTAATAGGCTACAACAGCAACCCAAAGGAGTCGTAACTGGGGCCTCGTATTTGATTTCTTTTGCTGAATAACAAATCAGCACAAACTCAGTGGCTTAAAGCAATACCCATTCATTGATTCAAAGTCCTGTAGGTCAGAAGCCTAGCTCAGCACGACTAGGGGATCCGCTCAGAGCGCCATAGATCTGGAACTAAGGTGTCAATGGTGCTAACTTCCCCTTGGGATACTGGGGACGAGAGGCTGTGTTTTCTTTTTCCTTTTTTTAAGATTTATTTATCTGAGAGTGAGTGAGCACAAGAAGGGGAAGGGCAAAGGGAGAAGCAGACTCCCCGCTGAGCATGGAGCCAGATGTGGGACTCAATCCCAGGACCCTGGGATCATGACCTGAGCTGAAGGCATATGTTTAACTGACTGAGCCACCCAGGCACCCCAGAGGATGTGTTTTCAACCACTCCTTCTTGTTTACAGAGTTCAGTTCCTTGCAGTTGCAGGACTGATGCCCCTCTTTCCTTGTTGGCTACCAGGCATGAGTCCCTCTAAGATCCTACACACCGCTCACATCCATGGTCCATGGACTCCTCTACCTGGAAGACCAGCAAAAGAGAACTCTCCTCCATGTCAAATCCTCGAGATTCAAATCTCTTTGACTTCCAAGACTCTGACCTCTGGGCCAGATTGAAATGACTCCTATGAGTAAGACCCACCCTGATGATCTCCATATTTTAAGGTCAACTAGTTCGGGACCTTAATTACATCTGCAATGCCCCTTCACAACAACACTAAATTACTGTTTCACTGAGTACCTGGGAGAAAGAGTGTATACACCTGCTGGGAACCTTGAAGCTCACCTGGAAATTCCATCTACTCCAGTGTCACCTCATCCTTGTTTCCTTTTTTAAGGAATAATTCAAATTTAGTTCTTCAAATAAGCTGCCTCTGGTCAACTTATGTAGAAGCCCTAAATAGATGCTAGACTTTTTAAAACTTCAACAATGCTGGTTAGGAGTTTGAAACTGAGCACTAGACTACAAACAAAGCTTTTTCATTTCTTATGACTTATATAATTTGCCAGCGTAGTGGACTAATACCAGTCATTTTAAATTAAAAAAAAAAAAAAAACTCTAACATCAAGTTGAATTTCAAATTACTGGCCCAGTGAATCAGCTTCAAAAAGAAATAGTTTCATAATGTATAGCTATGGCATGATATTATGTCTAGCCTGAAAGCAAGACTCTTTGTAATGTTTCTCCTTGAAATGTTTGCCCTTGCCTGCAATGCTTGCTAATCCTCTTGCACAGAATTGCAGAAGTCTTACCAATAGAGGTACACATCTAAGGAGATACTTTTCACAGGAAAAGGGCAGGGTTGAAATTTTAACAGCTCTAGCACAGAACATTTTTAGATTGGGCCATTTTACAAGGATCAAGTCCTTCGTATGGGAAGTGTTATACCTCTTCCTTAAAGAAGTTTATACCCCAGTGAGCAAAAAACATATACAATATAAAAATAACTTCCTTCAACTTATAAAGCGAACTGCTTCATTTCCTGAGAATGTCTCAAAATTAAGTTTTAGAATACAATGCTACCAGAATGCACCTCCCATGTACAGAATCCCCCATTGCCCCAAGGAGCATGAAAAGGATACAAATTTCAGTAAGAAACTATGGCTAAGCAAAAAGCAAGTGTTTTCTAGGGGCGCCTGGGTGGCTCAGTGGGTTGGGCCACTGCCTTCGGCTAGGGTCATGATCTCGGAGTCCTGGGATCGAGTCCCGCATCGGGCTCTCTGCTCAGCAGGGAGCCTGCTTCCCTCTCTCTCTCTCTGCCTGCCTCTCTGTCTACTTGTGATTTCTCTCTGTCAAATAAATAAATAAAATCTTTAAAAAAAAAAAAAGCAAGAGTTTTCTAAGAGAAAGAATATTTATATAGGAATTTTTAAACTGTATGTACATATGTTCCATATGTACAAAATGCTTTTGTACCCATTACCTCAACAAATACCCAGTACAGGCCTGGGACGACCCACATCTGTTGAACAAGGCCCCAGCCTGTTTCTATAACAGAAAGGACAGCCGGTGAGATGGAGGAGCCGGACTCCAGAGGCTCTCCACACAGTACGTGGACCTCACGTACAAAATCTTCCTGACTCCTTCTAATTCTGAGTGCTATAAGGTGTCTGAAAGTCACATTTTGTGCAGGGCCTTACACTCACTGTCCCTGCACAGGCAACAACATTCTTGTTCACCAACCAAGGGCTTTTGGCCCCTCATAACACCCTTTCTGTTCTGCCTAGGTCCTGGGCCTTTACCCTCTTATCTTTCTGAACACTGTGGCTCTGTAGCTGGTCTCTTTTCTGTAGTAATTCTTTGAATCCTTGGCACTCTCCCCAGGACATGGTTCTGTTCTGGTCACACAGCTCCACATTCACACTCCAGGTGAGAAGCATGTTGTTTCTTGCACCAGAGCTGGGAGGGGACTGAACGGAAGGGGGTGGGCGAAAACACTATAAGTAAGACAAGAAAGATAAAAGGACTGGCAAGAGCACAAAGCAGAGACAAGTCCCCGGAGGACCACCAGATTTCACACGCGGCCAGCATCTCCTTTTCCCCTATAGACATGAGCCCAACACTAGGGAAGAGCAATTGTATAAGAGATAATCCTTAAATTCTTTTCAAATTAATGTACCTGCTTATATTCTATGATCCCTTGTCCTATTACTTAATGAAATGCAAGAGAATTTTTAAATTACTTGAAGTCAGGCTAAGATCTCTTAGAATTTTTAAATTACTTGAAGTCAGGCTAAGATCTCTTTTCTTTGGCTACCAGGCACGATATTAATATCTACTGGGTACCCATTACATGCCATGCGTTGAGCTAAGTTAAAGCTACAGCAAGTACTGTGAAGGGGGCGCCTGTCTAGCTCAGTTGGTAAAGTGAATGACTTTTGATCTTGGGTTGTAAGTTCAAGCCCCACATTGGGTGTAAAGTTTACTTAAAATCTTATAAAAGAAAAAAAAAGTACAGAAGGGACATTAGAAATACAGTTGACCCTTGAATAACACAGTAAGTAAGGATACTGACACCTGCATAGTTGAAAAATCCATGTGTAACTTCTGACTCCCCCAAAACTTAACTAGTAATAGCCTACTGTGATCTGAAACCTTACTGATAACATAAACAGCCCATTACCACATACTTTGTATGTTATATAATTATATACTCTATTCTTACAATAAAGTAAGCTAGAGAAAAAAATGTTAAGGAAAGCATAAGGAAGAGAAAATGCATTTACAATACTGTACTGTATTTATCGGAAAAAAATCTGCATATGAGTGGGCCTATGCGGTTCAAACCCATGTTGTTCAAGAGTCAGCTATAGACTTTTCTGAGGAGCATAACAAAGTCTTTGAATTGAAACCTATAATGACAATAGTAGTAAACAGAGACCGCACAATTACTGTGTGGAATATGTTCCCAAGGCTGCACATGTGGTAATTCACCAGATTCTAACAAAGAAAACGAAAATCCCCCGTGCCTGCCTGACTTGAGCCACGTGTCAGCCAAAGATGGTTGCGCTCAGGGTAGGACAAAAGTTGGAGGGAGCCCCAGCATGGGGGACCAGCAGAGGCACTGAATGCTGTGAGGAAAACATAAGATATATATTATTGAAAATATATTATTGAAAAATATTTTAAGGCTCAAGATGGAAAACCATGAACCACATGATAAGTCGTTAAGTCCTCCAAGGAGGACTTAATCTTCAATATCATAACTAGAAAAATTAACCAACTCCCAGAAGCAGAAAGGAATCTGCTCGAACATTGATCAACATATGTTGGACTTAACGTTGGTCTCTGTGGTCTAATAGCAAATAGTCTTTTTTGACGCATCTTAAATGTGACAAAGGCTTGTATAGCTGCTGGCTTACCAATGGCAATGATCCCATTTTTGATTGCGGACTTATTTTACGAAGATTTTGTAAGTTTACCTTTGTATACAGGTGATTTGAACTGTGAAACCTGTACCATAACACAGGGTGGACTAGTTGGTCTTGTTTTGGGTGGTCTGTACACTGTTATTTTGGCTATACCTGTGAACTGTGGCCTAGCAGCCAGGTATGAGTCAGCCCCGCTACCAGGGAAAGGAAACTTCTTAACTTACTGGACTAGAATTTCTAAGCCTGTCTTTAGAAAGATGTTATTTCCCGTTTTGCTCTAGACTATGTTTGCAGCATACCTTGGATCTAGACAATATAAACTAATTATAAAGGCCCTTCAGTTACCTGAACCTGGCCTAGAAATTCAGTGACTGTTAAACAAACGTGTACACAAAAATAAAATTATAATGTATGAAAAAAAATCCTAGGAGTCAGGTCAGATGATGATGTTGACGAATTTTGTTTGTTTCACATGAGAAACTGAGACATGAGGAAGTAAACTGGTCAAGTGACAAGGAGGACAGCTTAGATTACACCCCACAGTACAGGTATTACCTGAGCTGAATCTTGAAAGAGGAGTAGGTTATTGACAGGCAGAGAATGGATGAAGCAGGAGGAGGAAGAGGAGGACAGGTAGGGATGAATTATGTCCTGGGTAAAGGGAACAACAGCATGACAAAGGGCAAAATTGGAATGGGCTCATTATAGGCAATCAAAAGCAAGTGAACAGGCACATTTGCTGTAGTAGTAGAAGTAGTAAAGGGAAGATAATTAAAGATCAGGCTGGAGGAATAAACCAGGGCAGATCACAAGAGATCTTACTAGCTATGCCAAGGAGCTTAAACTTTATCCTCTGGGTGGGGACTGGTAAATTCCAGGCTTCCTATTGTTCACCTATTATTTCTATGGCCCACAAGCTACAAATGGCTGTTATGTTTCTAAATAGTTGGGGAAAAAATCAAAAGAATATTTCATGACATATGAAACTGTATGAAATTCAAATTTCAGTTTTCATAAATAAAGTTTAACTGAAACACAGCCATGCTCGTTCATTTACATACTGTCTCTGGTTGCTTTTACACTGCAATGCCAGGGCTGAGTAGCTGCAACAGAGCCCATATGGCCAGTAATGCCTGAAATATTTACTATCTGGTCTTTTAGAGAAAGCTTGCCAAGCCCTACTCTAGGTAACTAGGAGCTGCTAAGCGGCTGATTAAGGTGAAATGGTATCGTTACCAGCTTTATAGTTTTACAACGATTATTCAGGCCAGAGTGAAGAGGATGAACTGGAAATAAAAAGGACTGGGAATAGGGGCTCCTGGGTGGCTCAGTGGGTTAAATCCTCTGCCTTCAACTCAGGTCATGATCCTGCGGTCCTGGAGCCCTGCATCGGGCTCACTGCTCAGTGGGGAGCCTACTTCCCCTCTCTCTCTGCCTGCTTCTCTACCTACTTGTGATCTCTGTCTGTTAAATAAATAAATAAAATCTTTAAAAAAAAAGGGGGGGGGGGTCCGGGAACAGAAAGATCAGTTAGCTGACAGTGACTATTCTCAACATAAGAGGTGATAAGCACCAACACAGGCAGAAATGGGAAAAGAAAAATGAGAACTATCAATAAGGTTGTATCAGTGGGATTTCTACTGGATGCAGAAGAGGAAGAGGAGGGAAGGAATACAGAATGACTCCAGGTGCCTGATCTGTCCCACCTGGGGTTACCACCATGACTAACACCAGAACAATCCCCATCACAACAAGCAACCTCACAGGAACTCCTATGCATCACACACTGGGTGTAATCAGTGCTCTATCTCTCACCTAATCCTTTACCATGATGTAGGAAGGAGTCACCTTGTTCTATAGAGAAGAAAACGAACACTAAACCTTATACAAGGTAACATAGCTAGTTTCTGAGTTCACGATATTAACTGCTCTAAGATACTATGATATATAGAGGGAAAACTTACTTTGGTTAAGAAAATGAATTAAGTTCTGAAAGATGAGTGACAAGTCAACTGAGGGCAGAAACTCAAGGCACACCAACATTTAAAGAATCGGCAGAAAAAAAAAAAACAACACCCAATGGTGTCAAGGTTCACAGAATGCAGGAAGCAAGGGTGTCCGTGGAGTGGAATGGAGAGAGTCAAAAAGAACACCTTAACACCCTGCTCAATCTCCTGGATATTCAGATCTTAGGTTCAGTCCCAGTTTCTATAAGTTATGCTTGTATTATATGGAGTAACTCCCCAAACTCACTTCAGGAGTCATTTCTAAGATCAATAAATGATACTATGGTACAAACAAACAAACAAAATAGAGTGATGATCAATTGGAAGCCACTAAACCAAAGGCTACATTGCTGACTTTCAAACCCACAAGATAGGTGATGGATTATCATTCATGTTAATGTTTGATAAGAACCACCAGCCTGGGGGCGCCTGAGTGGCTCAGTCAGGTAAGCAGCTGCCTTCAGTTCAGGTCATGATCCTGGGGTCCTGGGAACGAGTCCCACATCTAGCTCCCTGCTGAGTAGAGAATCTGTTTCTCCTCTTCCCTTTGCCTGCTCGTGCTTGCTCTCTTTCTCAAGTAAGTAAAATCTTAAAAAAAAAAAAAAACTACCAACCTCTATGAGTGTGTTTTTAACAAATTTTTTCCTGATTCTATAAAATAATTATTAAAAATCATATCAAAAATAGGCAAGATCTGAGTAGGCATTTTTCCAAAGAAAACATACAGATGGCCAACAGGTACATGAAAAGATGCTCAACATCATTAATCATCAGGGAAATGCAAATCAAAACCACAATGAAATTATCTCCTCACATCTGTTAAAATGACTTATCAAAAAGACCAGAAATAACAATGTTGGTGAAGATGTAGAAAAAAAGAGTACTCTTGTGCCCTTTTGATCGGAATATAAATTGATACAGCCACTGTGGAAAACAACATATTAGTTTCTTGAAAATTAAAATAGGACATCATATGATTCAACAATTCTACTTATGGGTATTTATCCAAATAAAACAAAAGCATTAATTTGAAAAGATATATGCACCCTCATGTTCATTGCAGCCTTCTTTAAAAATGCCAAGCTATAGAAGCAGTCCAAGTGTCCACTGATACACCACACACACACACACACACACACACACACACATACAGTAGTATATTATGCAGCTAATTAAAAAAAAAATAAAAATCTTGGGGCACCTGGGTGGATCGGTGGGTTAAAGTCTCTGCCTTCAGCTCAGGTCATGATCTCAGGGTCCCGGGATCGAGCCCCGCATTGGACTCTCTGCTCCGTAGGGAGCCTGCTTCCCTTCCTCCCTCTCTGCCTGTCTCTCTGCCTACTTGTGATCTCTGTCTGTCAAAAACATAAATAAGACCTTTAGAAAAAAATCTTGCCATTTCCAACAATACAGATGGACCTTAAAGGCATTACTGTAAGTGAAATAAGGCAAAGACAATTACTATATGATCACACTTAAATATAGAATCTAAACAAAACAAATCAACAAACCAAACAAAACCAAGCTCACGGATACAGAGGAAAGACTGGTGGTCGCCAGAGGTAAGGGCTGGGTGGGTGCGGGAGAAAAGTGTGAACTGTTTTGATTTTTTCTTACACTTTAAATAAATTGACTATAAGTAAACGAACAAATGAGAAAAGAACAAGGTAGGCAGATATACTCTATCAGTTACCAACATTTTTTATAAACTTCACTATAATGGAGTATGGTATTAGTTTAAAACCTCCTACAGATCAAATTAGGATGGAGAGAAAAAGATCTTAATTTTATAGACTTATTTATATAAAATTATCTATATAAAATCGAGAAATACAGAAGTATAAAATATAGTATTTTACCAAATGTTACCTTTGGGAAAAACAGAAAAACATTGCAAGACAATATTGCAGTCCCAGTGCTGTAAGAGAATCATTAATAAATTCTGATGTATTATTTACTTGTCTTTCTCTATTCATACAAGGCATAGGGTCCACCTCACCTGGAAAATCTCAGCTACCATTTCTTGTGCATGTATTCTGACCCCTACTCAGCCATGCCTCATTTAATGTCTAATGAACACTTACAGAGAAGACCCTGAAGCACAGGCTGGTGGGCAATTTTCCCACAGCCACTCACAATCCAGGAATGGATCTGGGATTAGAACTGGAATCTGCCTAATTTAAGGTGTATTGCATCCAAATAGGGGATGGGAGAAAATGGTCAACTCATACCACATATATGGGGCTTATTAAAAACATTTTCCCATATCAATAAACCATAGTTTTCTAACCTACAAGGTATTTAGCTAATCCTCTATGGATGGATCCTTGTTTTCCACTCTTCTAGTATTCAGTAGGGGGAAAAAACCCAAATGTAGTGGTTAAGGGATCACTTCAAAGGAGTTCAAATCCTCATTCAATAGTCCTAAGCTCTGTGATCCTAGTAAGTATATCAACTCCAAGCTTACTTTCTTTGCATATAATAGCACTGTCTACTTCATTTTGTGAGGCTGAAGATTAAATATGGTTGTGCACATGAGTTATCCAACACTGTCTGGAACATAAGCAGCTCTCTTTGAAGACAGTTACTAGTTGTCTTCACTTTCATTGTTGTTGTTGTTGTTGTTGTTGTTGTTTATTAGAGAGAGAGAGAAGAAGAGAGAGCCTGAGAGGGAGCAGTGGGGGAGGGACAGAGAGAGAAGGAGAGAGAGAATCTTAAGCAGGCCCCATGCCTAGCGCAACACAGAGCCTGACACAGAGCCCAACACGGGGCTCAACACAGGGCTCAATCCCATGACCCTGAGATCATGACCTGGGCTAAAACCAAGAGTCAGATGCTTAACCGACTGAGCCACCCAGGTGCCCCACCTTTCATTGTTGTTTTAAATAATGTATCAATGGACATCCTTGTACACCAATATTTGTGCATATCTTTTACTGTTTTCTTAAGCTATATTCCTCGAAGTGGAACCAAAGGACATTTAAGATTTAACACATACTGACAGTCTGCAAGTCACAAAAGCTGTACTAACATAGGAAAGTGCAAGCTTCACTAATCTCTCAACAAGAGTTTTTTTTTTTTAAAAAAAAAAAAAAAAAACCCTGACAATTTGACTTCTTTATTATCTAAATGGAATTTTCTTGATTCTTAATTGGGTTACTCCTTTTCATATTTATTGTTAGAAATGCCCTTTTCATGCCCTTTGTCCATTTTCCCTTTGAGCTACCCTACTTTAGAATTTCAAAATAACTAATGAAGTTTGTCCCTAAAATCTGACCATTTTGCTTACTTTGTAACAGTTGGGTTAAGCTGGATTTATGACTTCAAGCAGACAGAAGAAATGCACACGCATAAAATGGTACATTTTGAGGGTATGAGGTGTCTCAGAGGCATTTACCTCATTGAAGAGCCATGGTTAGTCTCCTTCACTGCCTGGGGTTTTTTTCCTATGTAAGACTCTATGGCAAAAAATCTTAAGTGATAACACATGTTCAAGATGGCAATAAAACTGTGCCAGGAAAGTCACAGAACATTTGAAACTCAGACCACTGTTTAGTCTGGCAACTCTTGTGCTCTTTAATTATATCACAAAGGCCCCGTCTGTACAGCAAACACTGTAATATATTCTGACCAATAACTGTCATCACATAAAATCAGGAGACTTGATAAGGAAGAGGATTTGGTATTGAGAGTCTGTGCTTTATGCCTCATGTTACATTCCATTCAGTTGGGCTTCGCTTTGTTCTATGGAGTTGACAGTGACAGGTGTACTCAATATATTCACAGACAATGCATGACTTTATCAAGAGCAGATAAACAACAACAAAAATGAGTCTGTAGCACATGTACTATACTATTGATTAACCTCTGTACTAGATCATTCTCGTCAACATAGAAATGTCTCTAAAATATCGCTCATCCTGAAAAAAAAAACAAGAAATGCCTGTGACTCCATATCTCCTTCTAGCTCCCCATTTTTCAGCTCTCCTTTAGAGGAAAACTCTCTCTAGATTTACTGGGGTTCCCTGTCTCCACCTCATCATTCCCTCTGCAATGAACCCCACCAAACTCTTACCCCACATGCTTGTGAAAATAACCCTTCAAGAAGTTACTCCTGTTGCCACTATAACCATTACTTCTCCATCCTCATCTTAGGGACACTCTCCAGAGCATCTGACGCTGTGAGTACTTCCCTCCCTCTTCAAACCCTGAAAATCAGAGGCTTGCTTCTTTACTTATGAAGCTAGCATTCACGCAGCCAGTCAACTCTGCCACCTTCCCAGGGAAACTCTGAGCGCCCTCTCAAAAACAGTGGGTCCCAATCCATCACTCCCCATTCTCTAACCCTGCTCTCTGTTCTTTATACCACTAACTGAAATTCAGACTTTTTTTTTTTTAAATCAATTTCCCTGCTTATTGTCTATGATCCCCTCAGAATCATAAGCTTCATGAAAACCAGGACCGTGTCTGTTCTATCTCAGTGAACACAACTCTTTGTTGGGTGACTCAAGGAATAAATGAATAATATTAACTTTTCTTGCAGGTAGAAAATTGTCAGAGCTCACTCTGTTCTGAAGGTCCATAATTCTATGATGGAAATAAACTGCAAAACTTCAAGAGCTTCTGTAGAGAACTGAAAAGAAAGCAAACGAACTTTCCTGTGGGCAAGAAAGGAAATACTTCAGGAGAAAATGGTAGGTATCATTTTGTTAAAGATGATGGTATCTATGAATGTCTAGTTAAACACAGGAGGAGGCATCTGTGAATTATTGTTGATTAGAGCCCCCAAAATACCAGGGCCTGTTCTGACTAAATGCATCCACTAAATGCTGGCTTCTGACATGACATTCAGTGAGCTGCTCAAGTCTGGGCACCAAGGGGCCAGAAACACCAGCATGGAGGGCTCCCAGCCAGGTGCTGCCTGTCACTCCACTCCCTAAAGAGAGCTGTCACTGAGCCCACATGAGTCAGAAAAGGAAAACTGAAATGACCAAGCATATAGGCTGTTATGAAAATATTAAAAGATTAATTTGTTTCTGACAAGAGATCCAAACTGTCTCCAGGGACCCAAGTGAACCCCATACAGTAAGGACAGGCAATGAAATGCTTACCAGCTCACCAGCTCATGAACTTGGGGGAAACTCCATGACGGTAAGCAAGATGATGGAAGAAAATAATCAGAAGCGTGTATTTCCACTAGTAGCAGGCAGAAACAATGTTAAGAGTTGTTGGGTTTTTGGGTTTTTTTTTTTTTTTTTTTTTCCGGAAAACATAACGCTGAAACAGATTTCAATTACCATTTATTTTCCCCACACATCATTTAGGAAAAGAGAATGCCCTGGATCAGTTCCTAAAGTTTTAGGAGGATATCCTTCCATAATTCTATCAGAAACAGAAGGAGAGAATTAATTGAATGTTGGGGTGGAAGGAGTGAATTAAATGAATGTTTACTCCATGAGTGCTTACATAAACACTTACGTTTTCCCTATAGGAAACACTGAGATGAATTATAGCATGATTAACATAGTAAGGAGGGATTTCAACCCAACTGGTGTGCTCTAAGTTATAAACACAGGAGGGTCCCAAACCTGGGAAGATGAGGTAAAGAAGAGGTTCCATTGAACCGGGAACCAGGATATTATTAACCACATTTATGCCAGGAGCTGCCACAGTGATAAAAATCAAAGAACAATGGTGCCAGAACCTAGTGATGATGGCAGAGGGACACAAAGGAGAATCATTTGCTCTTAACAGATCCACGTGACAGTGAAGTTGACTGTGTTGAGGAACTGGACCACTCTTCTAAGTAAACATGAGGCAATAAAACTGAAAACTAGATGACTTCAAAGTCCACTGTGATTTCCCCTTGGGTTTGTTTTTGAAAAAGTGGCTCTGCTGGGTAGTCCAAAGAACAACAGACCATAGTCTGATCCAAATCCTGACCTTCAAACTGACTTGAAGTTCAGTCACCAATTCCCTCTGGGACTTCATTTTCCCTGTGTATAAAATGAAGACATTAGCCCAGTGTACTAATAAAGTCTTTTTATTCTGTACTTTTGTCTCTTTAACATCTTGAGGACTTGCTAATTCTGGAGGGAATGCCCCTCCCAGAGCCAGCTGATTCTTAGAGAAAGCAAACAACTCTCCTTTGAGCTTGCCTTTCCTGTGCAAACCAACCAACCCAAAGCCATAACCCCAACGACCTCCTTCATGGCACTTTCTACTCCTAAGTGGGGCCCACACCCCAGGGCCAGGTACCAGCCCAGAGCTGGCCCCTACTTACCCCAGGGGAAGGTACCAGATGACTAGAGACAGCCCCTATACTTCCACAACCCCATGAAATTATTCAAAATAGTCAAGCCTAAATCTGCTCACCCATTCCTTCCTTTGTAAACTACAATAAGGGCTCTGCTCCACATTTGCCTCTCACTTCCTCTGACTCTTGACTGACCCTGCTGCTTCTTCATGTGGCCACCTTTGGCATGGTATGCCCCCTCCTCTTTGGATCTGTGAGTATAATAAGCTTTCTTTTCCAGGACAGTTTTCACCTGATCTACTGAACTTACCACACTACACCTTACCACATCAACATCAAAAAATCTACATTTTATAACACCAAGAAAATCTCTAAAGTTCCCTAACAGCTCAAAAATTCTAATATTTCTACATTCTCATGAATAAAGGTTAAAAAAAAAAAAAAAGAGTTCTGTTCCTTTAGATCAGGGTTCAGGAAACACTGTGTGAAAAGGGCTAGAAAGTAAATATTTCAGGCTTTGCCGGACCCAAGGTCTGACTCAGATGCATCTGTGTGTTTGTAAATTTTACGAATCTTTAAATATGTCAATATCACTCTTACCTTACAGACCATACAAAAAGAGGCTGCAAGCCAGCTGGCTCTGTGGACCACAGTTTGCCAGTCTCTTTAGATGTCAAGGGTCTCTTTAGATCTCAACAGATCTGAGGACATCTTGTGAAACACAAAAAGCTTTACTGAATCCCCACTCAGACTAACTATGGCCCTACGACACACAACTGGGAAAGCACTATTTACCAAGGTGTACAATGAACTCTAAGTGCTTTCTTTCAATGTAAATGTCACAGCAAAAAAAGTCAACTGAGACCATCCACTCTAACCTAGAAATAGCTTTCCATTGCAAGGTGCTGTTCTACTCAGTTTTCAAAGACAGTTAACCACCACTAGCAGCTGAAGAAGAACTTCCCTGGAAAAAAAAATAAAATGCTGAACTTCTCTGAGAGCAAAACAACATTTCTAACTCTTAAAAGGATAATCTCGATGGAAGTACACAAAATACCCCAGCAAAGTGGATCATTAGGGCAATTTTAATTTAATTTCCAAATTCTTCTCAATATTTAAGGACCAAAGATGTATGTGTTAAACAAGGGTGCAGTACAATAATCCCAAATAAAGGCAGAGAGAGAAAAAAAAAAACAAAAATAAGTAAATAATAAAGTTTTGGGTTCAAGGAACTGATGAAAGGCACAAATCCAAAATCATTCAGTATTTTTAATCTTTTATGCTTGCTTTATCCCCTGAAATGACTGTACTTTAGTAAGAAGTATAGATATGTGCCCAGTTTGAACAAGTGGTTAGGAACACTCGAACATGGGCTATGTCCATGAGAGGAAAGAGAAGGTAAAAAATAGATGCTCAAAGTCTCGGTGCCTATTGGAAAAACTTTGTGTATTATTCTGCGAGTGCTCATAAAGAATAAATGGGGAAGCCACAGAAGAGTGACCCTAGAATAGAAATGGGAGCCACAAAGACGCAGAGACTGACTTGCTCCTCATGATGGGGCTTTTTGATATCCATAAGCAACCTGAGAAGCAGCAAATCATTTCTGGAAAAATCAATTTGTTCTAACAATAAAGTATTATCAAATTACATAGTTATTTTGCTCACAGATTTCATCAGAGGAAATATTTAGCTGGGTAAGCTCAGTGAACTGAGGGGGTAAAAACACCTAACTGGCTTATTTAAATGACAGGGAACCCCTCTCAAACATCTCTAACATTTCTCATAATTTGGGCTTTTAGCTTCACCAGGCTAAAAAATTTAAATAAAATATAACAGAATATGTCAAAAACAAATGTTATTAAGAATATAAATTAAAAGGCAAGTGTGTATGGCAGGTATCTTGTGTGGGGAATGTTCTCTATGGCTGCCCCAGTTCTGTTATGCACAAACTAATAAGACCACACCATGCAGTTTGTTTCTATTATTGAAAACCTGGGGGTTTTCTCCCAATTCCTTGTAGGGTGTTAGAGCTCTAGTTTCAGTTGTCACCAAACATTTCTTTCTACTGTCAAAGAATATACCTCTTCTGGAATACTTTCTTTGCTAGTTCTTCCTCTAATCATATGAAAAAGAGGAGGAGTAAGGAGATAAACTGTGGGGGAAGAAGAAAGGGAAGACTTACACAGCATTTCCTGCGGACCAGATGCTAATATTTCCAGATGAGGAATCTTAGGCACAGAGAGGTTAAGAAACTTGGCCAAAATCATACAACTACTTGGGTTAAATTCCTTTAGGTGCTCCCATAACCTTCTAGACATGACTGTACCTCTGAAATTATTACACTGTTTTACAGGAACCTATTGATAAATGTTTCCTCCACTAAATCCTTAGCACCTCGAGGGGGAGACCTTTAACTGCCTTTTATCCTTGTATCATTCAGTGGTTGCTGATTAGTTGAATGAATGAATGGGCAAACGAATCAATGAACAAATGAACCAAAAACCAATGAGGGAAGTCAGCTGAAGCCTAGTAACTGTAAAGGCAGAAGTATTTTTTCACTGAAGGCTATACAATGGATTCACCATGAATTTCATTTTAGAGATCACTAAAATTTTATTCTTCAAAAGACATTTCTGTGAATCTTGCCATGAAACAAACAGCTCTAACATTATTTGAGTGAACTAAAATGATAATCCTTAGATATGGAGCATAAACAACCTTTTGCAATTCACAGTAAGAGGTAAATTTTGCTCCAAAAGAACTCAAGAAGTTAAAATTCAATTTGTTTGCTAACAAAGATTTGCTGAAAGCTAATTAGCTCTTAATGGAAACAAGCTCTTGGGGTACAGCTCTCCCTGAGAACAATGGTTCAGAGCAACCTACTGTAAAATTAAGAAGAGAGAAAAGGGCAGAGCTCAGAGGAGTGAACACAACCCTTCTGATAGTAACATTGGACCAACAGGGTAAACAATTTACTTTTCTGCTATAAACCCAGTCAGAAACTAGATTCACCAAGGCAGTGGGCTTAAAAAAAAAAAAATTCCCAGTCAGATACAATGTAAATTAGATAGTGCTCTTCTCTCCTTTGAAGGAACAATAAATTTGCAATTGTACTTTAACTTTTGAGGATTTCTTTACCCATTCAGAATCCTATAAAATAAGAATAAACACAAATGAAATAATGTTGCACTTGGCATAGGATGATTTACTGTTCCAGTGGTTATTATTTGGTACTCTAAACTCTTAATGCAGTTGACCCTTGAACAACACTGGTTTGAACTGCATGGGTCGGTCTGCTTATACATGGATTTTTTTTTTTTTTTATAAATACAGTGCAGTACTACAAATTCCATCTCTTCTTGTGATTTTCTTAATAACATTTTCTTTTTTCTAGCTTACCTTATGTTTGTATATAATACATATAACATAGAAAATATGTGGCAATTGACTGTTTATGTTATCAGCAAAGCCTCTGGTCAATACTAGGCTAATAGTAGTTAAGTTTTGGGGGAGTCAGAAGATACGCAGAGTTTTGACCATGGCTTTAACCCCACATTGTTCAAGAGTCATTATATATACAAGCTCAAATGCTATACTTCAAAGAACATGATGCAGATGGAACCAATAAATAAGCTAAATTTCTAATAAATGGTTCATGTTTATTTTATATTAGTAGAAATCTATCTGTACATAAAAATTAAGACTTCCTACACTTGATATACACTTATAATCAGCATTTTGCCTAAAAATCACTGCTACCAAGTAACTGGGGACAATCTCCTAAGTTAATGAGTTACCATTTTAAGACAACGGGCCAAAGTCAGGGATGAGTGACATTAAAACTTTGTTTTAGTTATAGTCAGCAACTAAACATAAAACATTCACCAAAATTGACCTATTATATCACAAATGAAATCAAATAAAAATTAGAAAAAAAAATATGGTCTGATTACAAAGCAAGAAAACTAGAAAACAGGAGCTAAGAGGGAATAGACAGCCTATCACAATGGCAAAGGCCAAACACATATATGCACTGATAGGGTAAAGGACTGGCACACACACAGGCACTCTCATACACTGCTAGTGGAGAATAAACTGGCATAACCTTGGTGGGGGGCAGCTGGGCAACACTTTTCAAAATACAAGTGCTTAGACCCATTGCTCCCACACTTGCCCGCACATTGTAATCACCTAGTGAGAGTCAACAATTACTGGTATCTATGTCCAGCCATGGAGATTTTTATTTAGCTGGGCTAGGCTGTGGCTAGTCTTCAGACTTTTTAAAAGATTCCCCAGATGACATTAATGTGCAGATAAGTTTGGGAATCACTGGTTTATGTACCCTTTGATAAAGTAATTCCACTTTTCCTTACTTATCCTACACATAAATATTCACATATGTAATGAATGGTCTATGTCATTAATTATAGCTTTATTTTATGATACCAAAAGTTTAGAAAAACATAAATTAAATGTTCATCAAAAGGGAACTTGTTAAGTAAATATGGAGCATCCATAAAATGCAATGCTTATGCATCTGTTAAAAAGAAGTGCAGATGGTATGTGAATTATATCCCAATAAAGCTGTTGTATGTATTTTTAAAAAGAAGTGCAGAATGGTGCATACAGCATACTACCAACCACCACACACACACACACACTGATAAGAGTGGCTTTCTCCTTGGGTAAAAATATGCTTTTCTCTGCATACTCTTCCAAATACTGAAATTTGTAAGGTGTTATATATTAACTCCTAAAAAATCTCTTTTTCTTTTTTTTAAAGATTTATTTATTTAGGGGCTCTGTCATTAAGTGTCTGCCTTCAGTTCAAGTCATGATCCAAGGGTCCTGGGATAAAGACCCGCATCGGGCTCTCCACTCAGCAGGAAGTCTGCTTCTCCCTCTCCCACCCCCCCCCCTGCTTGTGTTCTCACTTGCTGTGTCTCTTTCTGTCAAATAAATAAATAAAATATTTAAAAATTTTATTTATATGAGAGAGAGCATGTGTGTGTACATGTGCAAGTGTGGGGAAGAGCAGAAGCAGAGAGAGAATCAGGAGGCCTCCATCTCACAACCCTGAAATCATGACCGGAGCTGGAACCAAGAGTCAGATGCCTAACCAACTGAGCCACAAAGGCACCCCTTAAAAAATAAATTTTAAAAATTAAAATAAAATTATATAAAATCAATCTGGTGGTATCACTCTCCAAGCAAACAGAAGAAGTGTCTGATCATATCTTCTGCCCATTTTTTGATATGATTGTCTGTTTTGTGTATGTTGAGTTTGAGGAGTTCATTATAGATCCTGGATATCAACCTTTTGTCTGTATTGTCATTTGCAAATATCTTCTCCCATTCCATGGGTTGCCTCTTTGTTTTCTTGACTGTTTCCTTTGCTGTGCAGAAGCTTTTGATTTTGATGAAGTCCCAAAAGTTTATTTTGGCTTTTGTTTCCTTTGCCTTTGGAGACATATCTTGAAAGAAGTTGCTGTGGCTGATATCGAAGAGATTACTGCCTACATTCTTCTCTAGGATTCTGATGGATTCCTGTCTCACGTTGAGGTCTTTTATCCATTTTGAGTTTATCTTTGTGTATGGTGTAAGAGAATGGTCGAGTTTCATTCTTCTACATATAGCTGTCCAGTTTTCCCAGCACCATTTATTAAGCAAATAATCCAAAAATTGGTATAGAATCAGAAGAGACCCCGAATCACTAAGGAAATGTTGAAAAACAAAAATAAAACTGGGGGCATCATGTTACCTGATTTCAAGCTTTATTTCAAAGCTGTGGTCACCAAGACAGCATGGTACTGGCATAAAAACAGACACATAGACCAGTGGAACAGAGTAGAGCCCAGATATGGACCCTCTTCAGCAAAACAGGAAAAAATATACAGTGGACAAAAGACAGTCTCGTCAATAAATGGTGCTGGGAAAACTGGACCTTTTATACTTTAATTAAATATAGTAAATAAACATTAAGTGGTTCAACATTATCAGTAGGTAAATAAATGCAAAATGAAATCTCATTTTCATCCATTAGCAAAGATATCACCAAGAGTATGAATAAATACTGATGTAAAAAATCTTCCAACAATTTTGATAAATAAAAAGGCAAATTCCAGAAAAATACATAGTGATACTACCTCTGATTTTTTTTAAATCAACAACCAGAAACCAAAGTCATTTATTCCTGTATATGCATATTGAATTTAAAAACCCAGAAAAGATTCAGGACAGATACACACCAAAACAACAACTATTACCCCTGGGACAGAGACCTGTGTATGGCAGTGTGAGAGGGAACAAGGAAGCCTAGAGGACTTCTTGATTTTACTGCTGGATTATAATGCACACACAATACATTCAGATGTTACTTGTCAAACTAAAGCAAAGAAAAACATTTATAAAAACTGTTCATTGAATTCTGCTTGTAAACTTAAAAAAAAAAATAAAGTGTCTTCCAAGACTACTCATTTTCAAAATAAAAAGACTGTATATAGGTCATCGACTTCCCTAGGTTCTTCCCCTCAATGTGAGGAAATTCACATGAATTTCATAGCAAGCTGGCAAGAAGAGGAAGGATTCTAGAAAGCATGCGACATGAGTGAGCAAAAGTCAGCACTAAAAAAAGTAAATGCAACCTGCCCCATCTAATGAAAGGATACAGTTAGTATACAGTATTAGTGCCTGGTATCAAAACTCCAGTAAAGAAGTAACTATATGAATTTATATTTGACTTCTAATACAGATACACTCTTTATAATGAAATTTCTTCTGTAGGAATAGAAAACAGTACCTTTGAGTGACAAGTTTGGAAGGCTCATTGGTCAGGCTTTTAAAGGGCTATACAGACACAGGATTTAGAATTGGCAAGGGGAAATGCTCCCCAAATTCTTTTGCAACATGACATTGAGAGTACAAGGTAGTATTTCTATGTCGCTATCTGGAAACGAATGAGGCTGTTCAGAGCACAGGAAATGGGCCTGAAATTACTTCAGCATCAGCCCTGCAGATGATCCAAAGCCCAAGAGCACCTTGGCAGCCCAGGGACACAGTCATGGCATGCCACCAGAAAGGTTGCAGTTCAGACTTTCACCCATATTGGGTGTTTACTACTAACACTGAATGTGGCTCACCACTACACAATACCTTCCATGGCAGAACAACAGAGCAGATGAAAACAAGATGGTTGGGGCTGTGTGACTTAGTTCTTTCCTAAAGACCAGCCATAGAGGTGTCCAAACCCAAAGGTCCTTGGCCATCACCTAACAACTACAACTAGATTTCCTGATGGAAAGCAAGGAGGGCCTCCTCTTCTCTGCCCCTTCTATGGACCTGGGTCTCTCTCTGACCAACTCTCCTGTCCCAGACTGAAAGCAGTTGCCACTCTTCTAGAAACTAGCTCTAAAATATTTGGCATCATCACACATAGTATCTTCTATAGAGGCAAAAGCTCTCCCCTGCTGAATAAAAGCATGTCAGTTTAACAAAATGGTAGAAAATAAGAGTCTATAAATACTAGACAGATTGAATAAACAACTGCTCAGTACAATAGGAAGCCCCAATTGACATTTTAAAGTATGTGTGTTAGTTTTTTCTTTTTTTTTTAAGATTTTATTTATTTATTTGACACAAAGAGAGATCACAAGTAGGCAGAGAGGCAGGCAGAGAGAGAGGGAGAAGCAGGCTCCCTGCTGAGCAGAGAGCTCGATGTGGGGTTCAATCCCAGGACCCTGAGATCATGACCTGAGCCGAAGGCAGAGGCTTAACCCTCTGAGCCACCCAGGTGCCCCTAGTTTTTTCTCTTTAAAGAATTTATAATTTTTAAAAATATTTTATTTATTTGTCAAAGAGAGTGAAAAAGCATAAGCTGTGGGAGCAGCAGAGGGAGAGGGAGAAACTGGCTCCCCACGGGACTCAATTCTAGAACTTTAGGATCATGACGTGAGCCGAAGGCAGACACTTAACTAGCTGAGCCACCCAGACACCCCAAGAATTTATAATTTTAAAGCATCATGAATTCCAGAGTATGCAAACTCCAGTAAGGGATAAAAGTATGAGAATAAGACCCAAAACCGCATAAATGCAAGGTACCACAAACTATCAAACATGAGAAATGACCACTTGGTGACTCAAATGTTACTCTTTCAGAAACTCATCATCTCTAGCATTTTTAGACCATATAAAATTCATTTTACAGCTGAAAAAACACGCAAAAGAAAGCTGGAGCTGTAGTACCTGGTGAAAGTTGGGTTGTGTTCTGTCATCGCAACTAGCAATTTCAGAGCATATGCTGGGACGGGGTCAGGCTCTGTGAGGATGTGCTCATACCTGCAATGAAAAAGTGATTACAAACAGATTCAGTGGTTTTCTTCACTTCATGTCTCCTCTGAACAACAGAAGCCATATACCATAAAGTGCAAACATAAAGATACCAGAATAAACCTATGCGCAATAGGACCTGGTACCAGATACTTAACCTAATGGAACTTCAAAGAGCTTCACTTGGCCACAGGGCATGAGGACACCAACCTGCCTCACAGAGGTCTGTTTGGGGAAGAGTTAATGAGACAATCCAGTAAAAGGATTAGTATTGGGCTGCACACATGGTAAAAGATAGAAGGAAAAGGAAGCATTTGTGGCAGGGTCTTCAAGAGCATCTGCACCTTCAAATGGGATCATGATGGGGACTCAGTAGGGCTATATGACTAGGATACACAGATGAATCCTAGAGGAGAAGGACACAGGTGGAGACTGGAGGATTCTGTGCACAGGCTTCTTTATGTTCTCTCCCTCCCATAAGAGGTCAAACAGAATAATCTTGTCCCCAGCAACAAAAATGCAACACATGCATGTGATGTCTCTGCCCATCAGAGACTCAAGTGACCAAGGCTTTGGTGGGGGCTGGACACATTAGCAACTTCTAATAAGAGTCAAAATCGCTCCTAAGAGGAAAGCTGGCATTCAGCATAAACCCTGCCATCTGCACAAGAGACCAGGCAGCCTGAACTACCCCCAGCAGTTAAATGGGGCTGGAAACACTCTGAGCACCAAGTTCTAAGTCTCCATCCTGCCAAGGTCCAGCCTCTCATCCAGCAAGCAGTCATTCCTAAGGGGAGCAGTCGCAGACCTGCAGTGATAACTCTTTTCTACATAATATTCTTCTTATGAAAACTTTAAAATCTGAAACAATTATTGCCAGAAAGAATAAAACTTAAAAAATAAATGAATAAAAGGTCTTTATTATTATTAACTAAAAGTTTCAGCAACACAGTTCAGACAGTGCCCCCATGTTATCTGTGAGGCAGACGCTGGTTTGCAGAGGGCATCTCACCCACTCAAGTTCAGCTAGCCGGTCTACAGCACCACGGAGGTGCTCAAGATATAAGTGTCAGATGAAGGGATGGACAGACAGTTGGAGAAATGGATGGACATATGAACAAGCAAACCAATTACCTTTTTGACTCTATTCTCTGGAACATCCAACAACTAAAAAGGGAGTAAACGACCTCCCCAAACCCAAAATGTATATTTAAAAATCCATGACATGAAGCGGATGCTTTTCATCTGGTGAATAGGGCCCCAGGCTCTTAGTCAGAGCCTATTTACTCTCATTTTGGAAATCATTATATAACCAGCTTAATTATGTAGCCTCTAATCCCACAGCCATTAAAAAGGAGCCAAGTAAAGGGAAGAGAGGGACTATTACAGAATGAAGTGAAACTTGAAGGCATAGGAAAAACAAAAAAAAAGCAAACCCACAAACTCCAAACAGAGAGAAGTCTGGGGAGCATTTAACGTAGAAACAGCAGCTGCTCGTACCTCAATGGGACCAGAGGGCCCATTACACACCATAATGCTCAAAATGGGGGTAGTGAGTCAAGAAAATGTTCAACTGGGTAGAGTGCTCTGTTTAAGGAGGCAGGAAGTACCATATTTTAGAAAGATTTCTTATAAAATATTTTTAAATTATAGCAATTAAAAGTTTTGCTCAGGTATGACAAAGATAAAAGTCAAAATGCCAATCACTCATAATAAAATCATAAATATTAATAAATCAAAGAGAATGGTATGTTAAAAAACAGTATGGCACAACCTAAGCATCAGTAATTTCAGGAGTGAAAAAAATCAAATTTAGAAAAACAATATGTTTTATCATCTGAATAAAACAAAATGCAAGGAAAACCTTTAGAGGTGATAAAAATTTAACATCCAGGTTGAACTCTTTCTAAAAAAGGAACAACTCAGCATATTAGAGAGAAATCATTATTCCTTTCTAGAAGAGTCTTGAAAAATAAAAAGCTCTTACATCCTAAGTTGGGGGCACCCAAGACGACCTTCAGATTTAATGGTTTGCTAGAAAGCCTTACAGAAAAGTTGTTAAGCTAATAATTATGGTGTGTTACAGTGAATACCAGCATAGATGAAAGGCTCATAGGGCAGAGTCCAGGCAGAACCAGGAGCAAGCTGTCAGCTGTCCTTTCCCAATGGAGGCGGTTGGATAGAGCTTACCCTCCAAGCAACACTGTGGACAACACACGGGCTGTACTGCCAGGTGGGGAAGCTCACTGGAACACTGGTGTCCAAAGTTGCATTAGAGGTCAGTCACATGGGTATGGCCATGTGTCTGCGGACTAACCTTAGTTGCTCAGTCTCCAGCCCCTCCAGGGGTCAAGTTGATAATGCTATAGCCCAAGGCCCCCACCAAAATTCACATTATTAGCATAAAGTATCTGGCACAGCTCAAGGCCCCCTGTATACAGAGACTCTCTTATCAAGCAGGATAGTCCAAAGGCTCAGAAGTTATGTCCCAGAAGAATATCAAGGGTCAGTCTCTCTTTGTAACTTGTAGGGCATGAACACTCCACATTTCCTAAGTTAGCTCTTCAGGGCACATGTCCTGAAAAAGGAAACTGAGGCACTGAGTTTAAAGTGAGGCATTAAGTCAGATAAGAGAAGGATGTACCCTTCTGCTGCCGACCAGTATTTGGAAACTGTCAGCCAGAGAATCTCAATGGAAATGGGAATGGGAGGCTTCTGATGAGTCACACAAACAGGCTGGATGACGCCCCCCCATCCCGCCAGTCCTCATTCCCAGACTTAGCTGAATCACTGAGGAAAGGACCACAAGCCTATAAATTTACAAACGCTTCCCATATAATCTTCTGTACTTTTCTTGTGGAAAGTACAAGATAAAATGTGGACAACTGGTTAGAAATGTAATAAACAATCCCAAGAAGACTGAGAAAACACAAACTATTTTAAAATAGAATTAATAGGAATATGTAGAATCTACATTTAAAAAGAACACAAGGATGAAGCTTTACTGACTGAAATTCAAATGTCTTAAGCTGTTTGAGGTCATCTAACCTGGAAATGGGAGGGAGAGATAAAGCTTGTACCAGCCTGTGCATGAGAATGTTCCCAAAAAATACTGTTATGTTTTTCTCCCCTTAGGAACAAAAAAAGGGTAAGAGTCATAATAAATATGTTTAAAATACAAATACTGAATACATTGAATATACTTTCATTTCAAAGGTAGGTTTGTAATGGTCAGCAAGAACTAGCCAGAAGAATGCTGTGATTTATTAAGCTTGTCTTCTAAACAGAGATAAAGCATCTGAGCTGATGGTCATTGGATCTTGCACTCCTCTGAATATGACTTGGCAGGAAACCAAGAGTGATGAGTCTGGACTCCTGAAAAGGCTTGGAAGGAGACTGAACAGGGGAGAGCTGGCCCATTCTGATGGACAGGGGCTGGAGAGGAGCACTCTAAGTGCCTTGAGCCTGGATACAGACTGAGATTGCTAGCAACATAAGCCCCTACTCTTCTACTTCTAGAATCCTCCCAAATAAGGGTCTTTTCCAGGTCCCAAACAGCTGGAACCCAGGCAGGAAAAGCCCTTTGTACTAAATCCACATCAACCCCAAAGGAGAGAACACACTTCTAAAAATCATATATTTAGAGATCCAAGGGATGTTCTCTTCCCTACCTTGCTAAGTGCCTGGTGAAACTGGCACCCAATTAGGTAAGCTGTCAGGAAGTGGAAACAGGCTATCAGAATAACTCTGCATCATTGGGAGAAGCTACTCTGGAAAAGTGAGCAAAGATCTGACCGAGTGGAAAGAAGTATCTGTTCTGCTAGGGATAAGGGGAGGCCCATGTCTTGAAGAGGACCACTCCGCTTGGAGTAAGCCACAAATTCACATTTCTACGTCTCAGTGGGGTGGGCTCTGAGAATTTTAGGGGAAAGAAGAACTCAAGAATAGAATATCCAGGGGTGCCTGGGTGGCTCAGTGGGTTAAAGCCTCTGCCTTCAGCTCAGGTCATGATCTCAGGGTCCTGGGATAGGACCGCGTCGGGCTCTCTGCTCAGCAGGGAGTCTGCTTCCCTTCCTCTCTCTCTGCCTGCCTCTCTGCATACCTGTGATCTCTGTCTATCAAATGAATAAATAAAATCTTTTTTTAAAAAATTAAATAAATAAATAAATAAATAAATAAAAAGAATAGAATATCCAAGGAACTTTAGAAGAAAGTACAATGAAGAAGATCCTGCTAAATGAAAAGTTGAATTACTTTACAAAATCATATAAATTATTAAGTGTTGTGAGATCAAGAACATACATATAAACTAAGGAAAGAAAGGTGACATACATTGGACAAGAAAGAGTGATCTTAGAAAAGGGGTTAGAATGGTTAGGACATAACTTACGAAAATATATCACCAATAAATTAAGAATTAAAAAATTTTAACTTCCACTAAAATACTAACATTAGTAAATATTCACATAATCTTGAGTGAAGCACTCTGAAGTATGACAAAAGAAATGAATAAAAAATATTTATAGCTTTAAAGTTTTTAAGTAGTATTTCTCAATAGGCAAAACCTCCATAAATGAATCAAATGAGGGGAAAATTTGCAGAATGTTGGCAGAACAGAGTGGATAGTCTTAATATATAAAAGGCTGGGTGCCTGGGTGGCTCAGTGGGTTAAAGCCTCTGACTTCAGCTCAGGTCATGATTCCAAGGTCCTGGGATCAAGGCCCGCATCGGGCTCTCTGCTGGGCAGGGAGCCTGCTTCCTCCTCTCTTTCTCTGCCTGCCTCTCTGCCTACTTGTGATCTCTGTCAAAAAAATAAAATCTTTAAATATATATATATATGGCTATTGCAAACCAATAAATATCCAACCAAAAAAAAGAAAGTGGACAAAATCCATCCAAGAAAAATATAAATGGCCAAGAAGCATGAAGGGAAATGGCCAACTTCACTAACATCTAAAGGAATTCAAGAGATAACAAGAGTACAGCAAAATAAGTACATAAAGGGAAGCTGGTAATATAAACTCATCATCATTTCTGAAAAAAATTTGTCAAAACCTATCAAATGCCCTTAAAAAAGTATTTAATATTATAGTGACTCCAACCCTAGAGATTCAACAAAAAGAAAAGTATGTACTCAAAGATATAACCCATAAAGTGGCTCTTTGCAGCAGTATATATAATTATGAAACACTGGGAAAATCCTAGATATTCAGTAACTGGAAACTGTTTAAATCGTTTTTCGTACATTTATAAATGTAGATAAGTAGAATACAAGGCAGTAATCCACTTATATTGGGATAGACAGAGATATTCACAGTACGGTATCTGGGAATTGGCAGGGAAGATAGGTTCTAAGGAGGAAATTTCAGAAAATACTAAGTAAATCTTACCACAAACAGAGAAACCATATTGAAAACTAGGCAGATATTAACATAAAATGGTAGGCAAGAGACAAAATATGAAAAGCCTTGAATGGCTGGGTAAGTCCTGTGAATGTTACTTTCTACAATGCAAAGATTTTTGAGCAAGGGACAATATGAAGAAGACAGTGTGTTTAAAGGCATATCTAACAGAATACAAGATGGATTCAAAGCTTGGAGCATAGAGGAAAGAAATGTGTGGGTTTAGCTCAAGAGAAGACTGCCAAACAGCAAAGGCATGAAGGTGAAACCTGCCTGTGGAGAAGGCTGAGGACCTCCCCACCAGATGGCTGTGAGAAAGGAGTAGAGAACCTACTCTTAGGCATTTTCTGTACAGTTTTGTCCAAAAATTGATCTAGGTGATATCTTGAGTCAACTCCAAAATTTTATGAACTGAGAAAGGCATGAACCAAATAGAGTTGATATCTTGAGAATTTTTCAGTCTTGTGATTTTTATGTGACCTGATATTCTGTTGTCTTGCATGAATACATAGATATTTAAGTATATCAGAAGTTAAATGGATACATAAGTAGATGGAGAAACAGGAAAATGATATATATTTATATATTTTAATATTTTTAAGTGAAAGAAAGATAGGTATGACTTCAAAATAAGTGTTAAATTATAATTTCAGAGAGTAAACCCTCAGCTCTTCTGGATCTCTTCAACAAAACCAACAGCAAATTTTTATTACAAAGGCCTGGAAGGCTTAAAAATAAAAAAAAAAAGCCTTCAATAAAACAACACTCAAAGTTAACCAAATATTATCCAAAGGACTGGCACATTAGAATTATTCTGATTCAGAAGGATACAAGAATATCTGTCCTTACTTTAACTCTGAGATTATCCTACTTTAGATTCCTAGAGGTTGTATCTCAGGAGGGATCACTGTACCTCAATGCACTGCTTTAGGTAGACACTCAAAACATAGAAGGATTAAGTAAAAGGAACAAAGTAGAACATTATGATGCTTCTTTAGGCTACAAAAATAGTTGTGATTCAAATGTTATCTGTAAAATAAAATTATCTGAGGGAAAGCTAAAATTGAAATACTCTGTTCTGATTTCCATCAGAGATGGCCAAGTTCACATCTATTTTAACATAGAATATTTGTGGTTAAGGGAGACAAAGGCGTGATAAAGAACCATCTGGATGCTCGTTAAGTCACCAACACATAAGCCAGGTAGTCAAACTCACGACTTTTACAGGATATTATTTCAAACCCAGATAAACAGCTCTACGGTGTATTGCCACTAATGGAATCCACTTACAATTCCAATTTCTAAGAGAAAATGCAATTCTAATTTGTAAAAAATATAGCCCTTTCTGAGATTCTAAAAAGCAAAGTCTTAATAATTTATGAAGTCATTATGGCCCTGATGATTGCACAGGTCACAAGAGAATTATAAAGAAGAAAGGCAATACTCATTTTCCCCAGGAGAGAAATGCTGAATGCCATATTGTCATAAAAACACTGTAAGCACATTTATATCAGCATGATCTCTTTTCAAAACACACAAAGCTAAAAGAAAATATGAAAACTTAAATACATGTTGGCAAAGTACTTCTAGCCTAGCAAAGGCAAATTCCATGGAGATTTTCCCCATGGCTTGCTACCTGGCATAAAGAAGGCTTTTCCTGACTATTCTACCTAAAACAATCCCTTCCTCTTTCTCCTTATGATCATTCTCTCTCCCCTGACACTGTTTTATGTTTTGTTTTTCTTTACAGTGCTCACAATTAGCTGCAATCATCTTATTTATCTGTTTATTGCTTTGTCTCACCCACTAGAATGTAATTGCGCTGAGAGGCAGGGATCCAATCTTACCCACCATAGCATCCCCAGTGCCTGGCATGTGAAAGTCACTCAAAATATATTTATTGAGGGGAGGGAGGGAGAGAAGGCTTTAAACCTAATATACACAATCACAAAATGTACTACAAATGACATGATCTACCTTTGTATGAATATTAAAATTTCCTCTTTCCCAAGAAGAGAAATGGTGTCTTTCCTGAGTGAAGGATCTAGTCCCATTTATGGCTAAATACTGAAAGAGAAATGTCCTCACCTTGTGGAACAAGTCTCAGGGAAAAAACAGAAGAAGACTACTTTTGATACTGTAAGTCCATTGATAATGAATTTGATATTAAACTTCTGAGAGGTGTCAACTTTAATTGAAGTCACTCTGGACTCAAGTTTCATTAACTATTGCCTCTTCTGCAGGAATCTTTCGAATCAAATCTTGTCTCTCTGCTGAAGGAAATCATAGCAATTTCCGAAGTATATATGGTTATCTTTCTTCCCAAGAAAAAACTTTTTCTAGTGAATCAGTTACATTAGTGGCATTCCAACCATCTCAGAGTGGGCGAGACTGAAGGAGGCGAGGAGAGGAGCAGGAAGTAGGAGCACACGCACCAAGTGTGGCAGAACCAAGATTTCATCACAAGTTTATTCTAATCACAAGACCCAGACTACCAGAGGCCAACATCACCAACTTTAGCATGCAGAGTCTTCTCCAACTGGGGGCAGGCAGACAAGGAACTCAGAAAGGCTGCAAGCACAAGGAAGGTTTGACAACTGTTGCTGACGTAAAGATGGAGGGACCAGTGAGAAGATGTGTGGGCACACTAACAGAACACAAGGCAGCACAGAAACAGGGACTCTGGTCCTACAACTGTGTACTGAGGTGAATAATGGGCCCAAATCTGTCCAAGTCCTAACCCCTGGTACCTGTGAATATGACTTTATTTGGAAGAAGCCGTGCAGATGTGGTTAAGGATCTCAAGATAATTTAAGGTAGGCCTTAAACTTAATGACAGACATCCTTATGTGAGAAAAGGAGAGGCAAACTCAAGGCAGACACAGGGGAGAAGGCCATGTGAAAAAAGAGGCAGAGATTGGAGTGGACGCAGCTATAAACGCAAGACTGCTGGCAGCCATCAGAAGCCAGGAGAGAGGCATGGTTTCTCCCTCAGAGCATCCAAAAAAAAAAAAAAAAAAAAAAAAAAACCACTGCCAAGACTTTGACTTTGAACTTCTGACCTCCTGAACTATCAAAGAATAAATTTCTCTTGTTTTAAGCCAATCAGTGTGTGGTAATTCAGCCTTAAGAAACAAATGCAAACTATGAGAAACTGAATTCTGCCAACAACCTGACCAAGCCCAGAAGCAAGTTTCTCTCAGAGTCTCCAGGCAAGGACTCAGCCCAGGGACACCTGACTTCAGGGGTGTGAGATCCAGGACAGAGATCCTGGTCACACTGTGTCAGACTTCCCACATACAGAACTAAGTAGATGTTGGTTTAAGCCACTCAGAGTGTGATAATTTTTTATGCATCAATACAGATCTAATGGAATATTCAGAGTTTAATATTCTTGTATTATTACATTAGTTAATTCTCATGATGGAATGTTACAAAGAAGTTTTGATGGCGAGCATCTTTTTCTTGTTCCTGATCTTAATGGAAAGGCCTTTGAGTAGTATTTCAAAACTGTGATCAAAAGAGTTCTGGGAGATGGTAATAGATAAGCCATAGGAAATAGTGTCTTAAGGTCATAAAATGTTGAGAAACACTGAGCTTCAGAAAGTTAAATGGGTAAATTGTGAAATTCAAAACCCAAGGGATAGTAAACACACAAATCGTTTCAGAAAGAACATGTGTTCTGTGGCAGGTCTATGAACCTTACACAGGCACACTGTTGAAGGAAGTTGGCTTCGACATTTAATTTATACTTAACTAAACATTTTTATTTGCAGGACTTACAGACTTGTTCAGTTAAAAAATATTAATGTCTGAAATATTTGGCTCTACCACATAGTACATGTTCCAAAAAGGCTGTGCCTGTCTTGGTCATTATTATATTCCCAGAAAATAGAAATATGCCTATACAGTAAGATGTACTCAATTAGTGCCAATGAATAAATAAGCTGATTGGGAGAAAAAACATTCTCTCTCCAGCTCACTTCATGTAACTATCCCATGCAGCTGTCCACTAGAAATAAGCTGGCCTGTTTACCGCTCACTGCTCTGTGCTTTCCACACTTTTGTGTAACCCAACCTTGCCTAGAAGACCTACTGCTTTTCTATGCAACCCTACCTAGATTTCAGTATCTAACTGAAATACCCCCTCTCTATTAGTGGTATTATAATTTTTCACACAGAAACCACTACTTACAACTAAAGTTCATCTCTTCAGAAAGTAAAGCATGTACACTGCAAAGAGGTAACACTTCTTTTATATTAATTCATGAATGTATATAGAAAGCAATCCATCCAAGATATTTATGATAGATGAGGTGATGGTTAATTTTTATGTGTTAACTTAACTGGGCACAGTTATTTGGTCAAACATCATTCTGGGTCTGTCTGGATGAGATTAACATTTGAGTGAGTAAACTAAGTAAAGCAGATTGCCCTCCCTCGTGTGGGTGAGCCTCTTCTAATCAGTTCAAGACCTGGGTAAAACAAAAAGGCCGAGTGAAAGGGAACACCTCTGTTCTACTGCACTGAGCTGGGACATTGTTCTTCAGCCACCTTTGGACCGTACGCATCGGCTCTTCTTCAGTCTCCAGCCTGTCAGCTTTCAGATTGGTATGTATCCTACCGGCTGGCCTGGTTCTCAGGCCTTCGGACTCAAGCCAGAACTACACCATAGGCTCTCTGGGTCTCTAGCCTGCAGACTGCTGATCTTGGGCCGTCTCAGCCTCCACAGTCATGTGAGCAAATTTCCTTATTGTAAAACTTTCTTTATATACATACATCCTACCAGTTCTATTTTTCTGAGAACCACAACTAATATTTAATAAGATATTTATTCTTACAACTGAGTTTTCATTCATATCACTAGCAGTTCTGATAAGCACCTGGAACACAGGTATTACATGGTATTTAACAAGATTAAATTACTGTGCTCCCTGAACATTTTGTTAAGGTTTTTAGAAGAGACATCCACTCTTTCCAGAGGATCAACACCCAGGAACCATTTAACCACCAAGTAGAAAGAGCCTTTCTGAGAACAAAGCCACATAGCTATAGACACAAACACACAGGAATGTCAACATCACTCACATCCCTGAATCCAGCTATATTTGATGCCATCACTCACATCTCTGAATCCAGCTATATTTGATGCCAGCACAAGCTCATAATGTGAGCACATGAGTATTTATCAAATTAGTTTGAGTGTTACTGTTTGCAAATAGAAGTCCTAATATAACACTTCTGTGTAAAAACTAGAAAGCCTACTGTATATGTGCATGAAAAGCCTAGCCTCTTGGCTTTAGCCAAAGTACTAAGGTCAAAGAAAGATTAAGACTTTTTTTCCTGAAAGATTTTATTTATTTATTGGACAAAGAGAGACACAGTGAGAGAGGGAACACAAGCTGGGGTAATGGGGAGAGGAGGAAGCAGGCTTCCTGCTGAGCAGGGAGTCCAACATTGGGCTCAATCCCAGGACCCTGGGATTATGACCTGAGGTGAAGGCAAGTACTCAATAAGTGAGCCACCCAGGCACGCCGAAAGTAAGATTAAAACTTTAACAAAATTATAGAGCATCTAGGTGGCTCAGTCAGTTAAAAATCTGCCTTCAGCTCAGGTCATGATCCCAGGGTCCTGGGATGGAACCCCACATAGTCTCCCTGTTCAGGAGAGAGCCTGCCTCTCTCTTCCTCTGCTGCTCCCACTGCTTGTGCTGTTAAATTCATAAATAAAATCTTTTTTAAAAAATTCAACAAAATTTAAAATATGGATATTAGTATGTATATTTAACAAGCTGAAGCCAATGCCATGTCACTCTTAAAACTGTAGAAACTTCACTATTCTTTCATTAACGTACAAGAGACATACAAGATTTTATTAGTTTTAGATGCACAACATTGGATTTGATATTTTTATACATTATAAAATGATCCCTATGATAAGTCTAGTTACTGTTATCTGTCACCATACAGTTATTACAATATTATTGATGTTGGGTAAGCTGCATGTAACATCCCTATAACTTATTTATTTTATAACTGCAAGCTTATACATTTTTAAATTATTTTTCTTAGCATACAATGTACTATTTACCCCAAGGGTACAGGTATATGAATCGTCAGGCTTACACACTTCACAGCTCTCACCATATGACATACCCGCCCCCAATGTCCAAAACCAATAAGCTTATACCCTTAATCCCCTTCACCTATTTCACCAGCCTCCCGCATCCCCCCACCCACCCTCTTCAGGTAACCAACACTTTATTTCCTGTATCTATGAGGCTGTTTTTGTTTTAATTATTTTGTTTTGTTTTGTTTCACATACAAGTGAACCATATGGTATTTGTCATTCTCTGTCTGCTTTATTTCACTTAGCATAATATCCTCTAGGTCCATTCACGTTCTCACAAATGGCAAGATTTCTCATAATTCTTAAGTCATATATTTACCTACTCGATGAAGAATATTAATTTTCTTTGATTAGAATTTAAAAACTTGGAGGAGTCAAGATGGCGGAGAAGTAGCAGGCTGAGACTACTTCAGCTAGCAGGAGATCAGCTAGATAGCTTATCTAAAGATTGCAAACAACTGCAAATCCATCCGGAGATCAAAGAGAAAAAGAACAGCAATTCTGGAAACAGAAAAACAACCACTTTCTGAAAGGTAGGACTGGCGGAGACATGAATCCAAAGCTACGGGAAGATAGACCCTGGGGGGAGGGGCCGGCTCCCGGCAAGGGAGGGGGAATGGAGCACAAAATCAGGACTTTTAAAAGTCTGCTCCGCTGAGGGACATCGCTCCAGAGGCGAAACCGGGGCGAAGCTCAGGCGGGGTCAGCATGACTTCAGGTCCCGCAGGGTTACAGAAGGATCGGGGGTGTCTGAGTGTTGCAGAGCTTGCGGGTATTGGAACAGGAAAGCCGGCTACAGAGACAGAGCCGACAGTAAGATCACAGCTTGGGGTTACCTTGAACCGGTCGCAGGCTCGGTGAGCTCGGAGCGCGGGCGGAGGTCAGGCAGACGGGAGTAACTGGGCGCTGTTCTCTGAGGGCGCATTGAGTAGTGGCGCCCGGGGTATCGGCTCCTCCGGGCCCAAGAACATGAGGCCGCCATTTGTATTCCCGTCCTCCAGAACTCTACGGAAAGCCCTCAGCGAACAAAAGCTCCTGAAAGCAAACCCAAGCGGATTACTCAGCCCAGCCCCTGGTAAGGGCGGTACAATTCCGCCTGGGGCAAAGACACTTGAGAATCACTACACCAGGCCCCTACCCAAGAAGATCAACAAAAAATCCAGTCAAGACCAAGTTCACCTACCAAGGAGTGCGGTTTCAATACCAAGGAGAGCAGCAGAATTCCAGAGGAGGAGAAAGCAAGCACGGAATTCATGGCTTTCTCCCTGTGATTTTCTTTTTTTTTTTTTTCCCTGTGATTTTTTTAGTCTTGCAGTTAATTTAATTTTTTTCTTTTCATTTTTTTATCTTCTTCTGCTAAAATTTTAACTTTTACGCTTTTCTTTTTTAATGTTTTTTAACTAGTTTATCTAATAAATATATTTTTTCCTTTTCATATTTTTCTTTATTCGTTTTCTTTTTTTAAATTCTTTTCTTTTATTTTTTTTTTTCTTTCTTTCTTTTTGAACCTCTTTTTATCCCCTTTCTCCAACCTCAAAATTTGGGATCTCTTCTGATTTGGTTAAAGCATATTGCCCTGGGGTTCTAGCCACCCTTTTAGTATTTTACTTGCTCCTTCATATACTCTTACCTGGACAAAATGACAAGGCAGAAAAATTCACCACGAAATAAAGAACAAGAGGCAGTACCGAAGGCTAGGGACCTAATGAATACAGACATTGGTAATATATCAGATCTAGAGTTCAGAATGACAATTGTCAAGGTTCTAGCCGGGCTCGAAAAAGGTATGGAAGATATTAGAGAAACCCTCCCGGGAGATGTAAAAGCCCTTTCAGGAGAAATAAAAGAACTAAAATCTAACCAAGTTCAAATCAAAAAAGCTATTAATGAGGTGCAATCAAAAATGGAGGCTCTCACTGCTAGGATAAATGAGGCAGAAGAAAGAATTAGTGATACAGAAGACCAAATGATAGAGAATAAAGAAGCTGAGCAAAAGAGGGACAAACAGCTACTGGACCATGAGGGGAGAATTCGAGAGATAAGTGACACCATAAGACGAAACAACATTAGAATAATTGGGATTCCAGAAGACGAAGAAAGAGAGAGGGGAACAGAAGGTATACTGGAGAGGATTATTGAGGAGAATTTCCCCAATATGGCAAAGGGAACGAGCATCAAAATTCAGGAGGTTCAGAGAACACCCCTCAAAATCAATAAGAATAGGCCCACACCCCGTCACCTAATAGTAAAATTTACAAGTCTCAGTGACAAAGAGAAAATCCTGAAAGCAGCCCGGGATAAGAAGTCTGTAACATACAATGGTAAAAATTATAGATTGGCAACTGACTTATCCACAGAGACCTAGCAGGCCAGAAAGAGCTGGCATGATATTTTCAGAGCACTAAACGAGAAAAACATGCACCCAAGAATACTATATCCAGCTAGGCTATCATTGAAAATAGAAGGAGAGATTAAAAGCTTCCAGGACAAACAAAAACTGAAAGAATTTAAAATACCAAACCAGCTCTACAGGAAATATTGAAAGGGATCCTCTAAGCAAAGAGAGAGCCTACAAGTGGTACATCAGTAAGGAACAGAGACAATATACAGTAACAGTCACCTTACAGGCAATACAATGGCACTAAATTCATAACTCTCAATAGTTACCCTGAATGTTAATGGGGTAAATAACCCAATCAAAAGACACAGGGTATCAGAATGGATAAAAAAACAAAACCCATCTATATGTTCCCTCCAAGAAACTCATTTTAAACCCATCTATATGTTCCCTCCAAGAAACTCATTTTAAGCCCAAAGACACCTCCAGATTTAAAGTGAGGGGGTGGAAAAAGGATTTACCATGCTAATGGACATCAGAAGAAAGCAGGAGTGGCAATCCCTATATCAGTTCAATTAGATTTTAAGCCAAAGACTATAATAAGAGATGAGGAAGGACACTATATCATACTCAAAGGGTATGTCCAACAAGAAGATCTAACAGTTTTAAATATCTATGTCCCCAACGTGGGACCAGCCAACTATATAAACCAATTAAACAAAATCAAAGAAACACATCAACAATAATACAATAATAGTAAGGGAA
>NC_081558.1:70010683-70052991 GCF_022355385.1 Mustela nigripes
GGGGGGTGGGCTTATGGACATTGGGGCGGGTATGTGCTTTGGTGAGTGCTAATTCACAGACCTGTACCCCTGGGGATAAAAATATATGTTTATAAAAAATAAAAAATTTTTAAAAAAAGAATTTCTAAACTTACAATCATTAAGAGCTGTCCTCAAAGACCAAACTCCTTGCCCAGATTTCTAGTTTTCCAGAGTCAAGGTTAAATGAATGTATTAGATTTCATTTTTAAGTTTTTATTTAACATTTACTGAGCCCTTACTATACATGCTGGCTAGGCACATTCAGCAATACCTATTTTAATGGCTATTTCACCTCTTTGAAGTATGTGCTATTACTATTATTTTTTTTCTATCACAATCTTCCTTTTAAAGGTTAATAAGGACAGGTTATAATAAATTTACCAGAGCTACTATTGTCAAGAGTATACCATGCCCCACACACTATACTAAGCTTCACAAGAGGTATCCTATTTAATCCCCACAACTATCTTCTGAGGTAGATACTACTGCCCCCATTCTTGGAGATTAGAAAACAAGGCCAAGAGAACAAAATGTAGAGCCAAGATCTATGCATCACATCAGAGTCAATCCACAAGCTTTGAAAACAACCTGCACCATATTCCAATCAATTCTGTAATACTATCCAAAGTAGATTTCAAATTGCTAATGAATACCTGAACTCATCTACATTACTTCTGTTCTTGAGTTGTCATGTGGTTTTATTTGTATTTTCCTCCATAATTCCTCATCTCTGGAAAAAGATACACGTTATAGGAAGTGCATACTATTTATTCCAAATCAGATGAGTAAAACAAAGTGTGGAATTATAGATTTAATACTTTTTAATTTACAAACTCTTCCATAAGTGGGAAAACTCCAGATAGGAAGAAATTTTATTTCATATTTGCATGGGTGTTAACCAGCTTTGGTAGCCTGTGAGGTCCTCACCAATCAGAATGGCTAAAATTAACAAGTTGGGAAACAACAGATGTTGGCGAGGATGTGGAGCAAGGGGAACCCTCCCCTGCACTCTTGGTGGGAATGCAAGCTGTTGCAGCCACTCTGGAAAACAGTATGGAGGTTCCTGAAAAGGTTGAAAATAGAGCTACCCTACAACCCAGCAGCTGCACTATTGGGTATTTATCTGAAAGGTACAAGTGTAGTGATGCGAAGGGGCACAATGTTTATAGCAGCAATGTCCACAATAGCCAAACTATGAAAAGAACCCAGATGTTCTTTAAATGGATAAAGAACATATGGTACATTAATTTATACAATGGAATACTACTCAAGCATCAGAAGAAAAAAAAAAACCCAAAATCTTGCCATTTGCAACAATGTGGATGGATCTAGAGGGTATTACACTAAGTGAAATAAGTCAATCAGAAAAAGACAATTATCATATGATGTCGCTGATATGTGGAATTTAAGAAACAAAACAGAGGATCACAGGGGAAGGGAAGAAAAAATAAGAAATTAGAGAGGGAGACAAACCATTACAGACTCATAAGCATAGGAAACAAACTGAGGGCTGTTGGAGGGGTGGAGGGTTGGGGGGATAGGCATTAGGATGAAGGCACGGGATATAATGAGCCACTGGGTATTCTATAAGACTAATGAATCACTGACCTCAACCTCCAAAACCAATAACACATTGTATGTTAATTGAACTTAAATAAAAATAAATCAATTTCTTTAAAAAATAATAACCTGTGAAGTCCTGTTAAAGAAAATCCTGTCCCTACTGTGGAGGGCACATCTCAGATCCTGAGAAATGCTTCTCTACAAGCTGTTACACAGCAGATAGCCAAAGCAAATCTTTCAAAAATTACACTTTTCACAAAAAAATAAAAAATCTTTTGGGGCATTTTCTTATCAGAAAGATGTAAATAATTACATATGGCTTAGAAGTGTAAGATGGCACTGAAAGAAAGAATTAATCCCACGAGAGAAGGTTCTAATCTTGTATTTACCCACAGGAGTACAAACATAGACACTCAGAGATAACAAATGGAACCAAAAATACATTTACTGATAGTTTCTCACATGAGAAAGTTTAACAGTGTTTCTTCCTATAGATAGCCACTTTCTTACTTTGGGTATCAAACCTATTCTAACAGTATATATTCATTATCAGGAGTCTCCCTGAAACCAACTGCAGCAGTGCAGGAATAAAAAAAACAGTCTGGCTCTATAAACCAAGCTATTACAGATCCAACTCCAAGCAGTCGAGACAGGCCCCTCTGCCAGGAAGAGGTTCAGACACACTGGCCACTCGCTTCATAAGATGAATCTTCCTAAACCAATGATGGGGGTTGAATGCTTCAGAATAGGATCAGATCTGGCATCTATATATTGTGGAAATGAGTTTTTTCTTACATGAGCACCGGTGATCTGGAAAAGTGGAACAAACTGATGGGGACATCTGGTGAAACTGCCACTCCTGAAAACCTGTTGAGCTCAGACAGCCCGGACCCTGAGGAAGTCTGTGCCTATGAGCAGGCAGGAACACCAATGCAGGACATGCAATCTGGCCTCTGTTGAATTCTGTTATCTTTCCTTGAATAGTGATATCAGGCATACGTTTCTTAGCTCTAGTTCCAGGCATACTGTGGGGTTTTGTGGGTAACCTTCCAGACCACCAAAGGAAAGCAAATGCGGCAATGAAACAGGTCAAAGGAAATTTGTGGTTTTCCAGCTCATATAAAAGTTCATTTACACTGTACTAAATAGCCTAGTAAGTGTGTAATACCATTATGTCTAAAAACATGCATGTACCTTGGCTTAAAAAAACTTTATTACTAAAAAAGGCTAATACCACCTGAGCTTTCAGCAAGTCATGACCACCATCAGTGGTCATGACAGATCAATGTAACAAAAACAATAATAATAAAGTCTGAAACACTGTGAGGATTACCAAAACGTAACCCAGAGACATGAGGTGAACAAATATTACTGGAAAGACTTGCTCAACAGAGGGTTGACCTTCAATTGTGAAAGACACAACATCTCTGAAGCGTACTAAAGCAAAGAATAATAAAACCAGGTAGCCCTGTCCTTCTGTTTGATAAGACTCACAGTAGGAGGGGAAAAAACTTCAGTGTCCCTCAATTATAAGATGTCATTTTAGAGCTTCATATGTTTGCCTTCGGTCCTCTTAGTCGTCATCCTCCCATATGTTTCTATGTGAACCATGGAGTCAAAGGAAAAAGATAACCCCCTCCTGTTCATTAGTAGTAGAACATTACTTGTTCTAGCACCATCACCACTCCACTCCTCCCCCAAAATACCTTGTTTATAAATAAGCTTAATTTCCATTCCAAGAGTTTGGAGTGAAGGAAGATTTCTTTCCATCTCTATTATTTCAAAGCAGAGCCAGGAAATGTCCTGATTCCACGTTTCCAAGAGTCTTACAGTGTTGACCTTGAATAATAAACTTTACCCTCTGGCTACGAACACCTGTAAGTCTGCATAACCTCAGAGTCCTGTGCCTTAGGGAAAACAGTGAAGGCTCTAAATGGATTCTCCTGGGTTCCATGCAGTGTAGTAGCATAGGACACTGAGCCCAACCCCAGCATTGGCCCTCATTTGACAGAAGCATCCCAGACTTCCTACACTTCTCCGCGTGAATGCAGCATGTGGGACTTACTGGGGAAGTAAGACGTCTCTAATGAGAGCTAGCAGATTGCTGTCAAAATCAACATTCGCCTCCTTCTTGTCCTCCCCAACCTCCTGGTTCACGAGTAGAGATGTGGTTTCTGAGAGTAACCTCAAGCTGAAGAGTCTCCACTCCACTTGAAAAAAATAAATAAATAAATAAACCGCTAAGAATATGAGTACATGGAGAGAGAATGTAAACTGAATGTGTATCTAATGGCATTCTCGCTGATGTGGTCACACTTACCATTTTGGCTCTGAACCAAGGAGATCAAGGGTGGCAGGATATAGTCAACAACCTTAAAGAAAAGACATAAAAGATTTGGTTCCAATCTTTTTAACCACAAAACTGGTATTAACTACTATCAGTACTTTTTGCACTGACAGAATCACTAATCAAAAGAGGGGAAAATCAAAAGCTAAATTTATCCTGGATTTAAACTCTGCATGACATCTGATAAACCACCAGGCTCATTTAACTCTGAAAAAGTCCTCAGGTCAAAATGACATTATGATCATCAAAATGGTAATTTATCAAACCTTCAGAGTTTACAAAAGAAACTTTACTATATAACACAAAATTTGGTTAGCATGGGTTGACATTAAATCACCAAATTAACATATGTAAGCTGGCGATCATTACTCAAATTTAAACTACACAATCAAAATATTGGGAGAAAAAGGAGACACCCAATCCTCATGCTTTATTAAATACATCAAAGAACCATGACAAGTTAATCTTGGGTGTTTTAAAAAACTGATTCAAAAGCTATAAATCCACTCCACAAACCACCTCGAGGAGTTCCTCATAGTTTCAGACAGAGCACAATCAAATACGGTTTGAAACCTACTCCAAAATAACAAAATTATTCCCCTGAATGAAAATGAAAAATGAAGGACAAGTCATTTCCACATATAATTTGGAAACCTACTCCCTCGTTTGATGAACTATTTTGGCAACAATAAACAAAATTTCTGTTGTTTACAACTGAATTTATTCCAGACCCTGAAATATGTATTTGTTCTATCTACACTGGGAAAAAAAAAAAAAAAGAATTTTTTTCTCTCTACACTGAAAAAAGGGCAGGAGAAACTGGTCACACCCCAACAATACCCTCTTGCTGTCCAAACCAAGGGAAGGAAGCTCTGCACAGATAAAGATCTCCACACATGGGTAGTAGCCCATCAGTATGAACCTACTCTAGCTCCACTTTATATAAAAAGATTATATATGTATCATATCTTGATATATGTGCAAGAACCCTAAGAACTAGAGATGTTCTGTTTATCCTCTTCCATTAAGTGATGTCACGTCACTGAAAGCCTCCACTAAGGAATCTTGACATCTCTAAACTTGTAGTTATGTCAAAAGCAAAAACCATGCAAAGGAAAGAAATATATCCTACTATTAACACCTATTAACATGATCAACACTTACCTTAAAGGCTTTAGAGAAGTGGGACTGACATAAATGATCTAAGTGTCCAAGTTTAAAGAACAGTTAAGCATAGTCAAAAAGCAAGATCATCAGAAGATGAAGAGACAAAAATTAGTATTCCTATATGCCTACAATATAACCAATAAAATGACATAATTAAGATACAATCTACAACAACAATAAAATTCTGAAGTATCTATATTATGACTTCTACAGAAAAAAAATGTAGAAAATATTTATAGGTATGATCACTATTGACAGACTTCTGAAAAAACCTTGAACGTTGTCACAACCATCCTTACAACAAGAAAAATGCTAAACCAACAAAATCAACAGGTCTTTGTAGATCTGATCAGAGAATTGATGTTATGGAACAAACTCCTGCCCCAAACACTTAAGAGCCAGGCAAATACAGAGAATCACAGCTTAATGGGAACATGAATCACCACTGGAGCTGGCAACTGATGCAAAAACAGGAAGGGTAACTAATCACTGGAGCCTGAGGTTGGGGGATAAAAACTCCTAGAGCCCAGCCTCAGTGGAACCCAACACTCCCAGGAGTTTAACTTCCCAGAATCCCCACTAGATTCTCTGGGTGAAAATCAAAGAAACATCCCTGTCCCTATGCTTCAGGCAGAGGGAAGAAAAATTAACCATTGTGAAACATGCTCAGAGCATTCTTTACACAGGGAACACTATTTCACCAGAACCTAACTGATCTGGGTAGGACAAACCCAACTCCAGCACCCTCTAAGCCTTCCTGTCTCCTCTGTGGGGGCAAATAACTGAGAAGTACTTGTGAAGGTCATAGACCAAAGGCACAAGCTCACAGAAAGAATCCTAACCATAGGACTGTTGGATGCTTCCCCTCCCACTACAATATCAACAGAGCTCCAGTATAATAACACAGATTACAACTGAGACAGTTCCAAGACACAGGTTTTTATGTCAGAAGGAGTTATTAGGAAAACCCAAACAACAGGTGTGACAAAAACAAGGATGCTGCAGGGAATTTTAACCTCTGAAACCACAGGTTCAGCAAACAGTGAACATAACCTGGCTTCAAGCCATACACATGTACAATCTTACACTAATGACTCATTTATCTCAGTTCATTCTACCTGATAGGTCAGGTTGGAGTGAAATATTCAAAGTGTTAAGAGAAAAAGACCACCAGCTTCGAATTCTGAGTGAAACTATCCCTCAAAAGTAAAAGAAGAAATAAAATTTTCTCACACAAACAAAAATGAAAGAAAATTTCTGTCAATAGACCTGCCTTACCTAACCAAAGAGACTAAGAATATACACTCAGAAAACTATAAAGTACTTATGAAAGAAATTGAGGAAGACACAAAGAAATGGAAAAATGTTCCATGCTCCTGGATTGGAAGAAAAAATATTGTGAAAATGTCTAAGCTACCTAAAGCAATCTACATATTTAATGCAATTCCTATCAAAATACCATCCATTTTTTTCAAAGAAATGGAACAAATAACCCTAGAATTTATATGGAAGCAAGAAATATTTTTTAAAAGTTTTTCAAAGAGAGCCACCCAGCTGGCTCAGTTGGAGGAGCCTGTGACTCTTGATCTTGGGGTTGTGAGTTCAAGCCCCACACTGGGTGTAAAGATTACTTGAAAATAAAATCTTTTGAAAATAAAAAGGTCTTCAGAGAGAAGAAAAAATGATACAGGTCAGAAACTCATATTTCTGTGTCAGAGAAGGAATAAATGAAAGTAACACATAGTCATTGATGAGAAGACTCAGAGGTTAACTCTCCTCAGAATTAGCCCCTAATTTCCAAGGAGGTTTTCATGAACTCCTCATATTGATTCCATAGTGTATTTGGAAAGCAGTGACACTGCTATAGAAACAGAAAGATGGATGGAAATTAAGAGGGGCCCACTAGTTCTTGAGCAAGGCTTGACTTTGAATAAATATTCCTCTTCCTTATTCTTGAAGCCTTTCCTTCTCTGTCACTTGTTTTTCTGTAGAATCCTTTGTTCCAGGAACTCAGTATCAATACTGACATCTTGCTGAACCCCACGTATACTTAATAATCGAGACTCGGATGGCTACATCAGTGCAAGTCATGAGACCACCTCGAAGACATGATGAAGACAGCTGGCAAGACATGTTTCAGATCCCTATCGGAACCACCCAGATCCTGTATTTTCCTGTATAACCCCTTGGCCTTTTACCCCAGGCAGACTTGCAGTCTTGGAGGCATTAGCCTGCTGCAGACTTCTTTCCCTGGCAAAGTAATAAACTGACTTCCTTCATTATACATCAATTCTATCTTTGACTATTCATCTAAGGGTATAGGTTTAGTTAGCTAATAGTTAGCTATCTATTTGGTTAAAAAAAAAAATACCAGAAAATACTTTAAAAACATGATTATAGGAGGATTAAAGATTCAACAGTTAAAAAGAAAGGCTTTTAAAGGAAAATAAGAGAGCACAGTTTTGTGACTTCTTAAATAACATCTAAAAAGTACAAGCTAAAATTTAAAAAAAAAAATTGTACGCGTCCCCATAAACAAAATGAGAAGAAAAACCACTAGCTAGAAGAAAGTTCTGCAATTTCCATACTTGACAATGGATTAATACATAGAATACAAGGGGAAAATAAATCAGTGGGAAAAAGATGAACAATCCCTGAAACTATGGGTTCCCAAAAGAGAATACCCAAATAGCCAACAAACATGTGAAAACTACCCAAACCCACTAATGATCACAGAAATGAAAATCAGAACACTGAGATACATATCAACACATATCCAGTTAAGAAATCACATTAATACCAAGAACTTGCAAAACTTGGGGTAGGGGGACAGGTAGTGACATTCCACAGTAAATCAGTAAATTGGTACCACAACTTGGATAAAGGATTTCACAACATCAACCAAAGATGAAAATGAACACACCCTACAACCCGGCAATTCCACATCTTATGTGACACATTCAAAGATCCTCACTAAAGATCTGATTTCAAGAGTTCAAAAATAGAATGTGTAAATCTCTCATCATTTTATTTCATAAACACAATCAACCTGCAAAAAAATCTGGACGGCATAACACTAGATGGCCTGAAACAATACCTTAAAAAAATACAAACAATACCTTAAATACAATACAATCTTAAATACATCCTAAATGTAAATTTCAGTATTAAAAATATATTTCATCAGTTTTAAAAGAAGAAATATAGTTCATTAAAAAATTAGATGATATTATAATTAATGGTTTTCCTTTGAATGACTGAAGGCAATTACAATTGCATCCCAGGATGATAGAAATTTAATCCTTCCAAATGAGAATAATCCTTTAGAAGGAATAACAGGTAGAGGATGGTAATGAAGAAATAAAATGCTTGCTATAATATGTAAATGAAAACTACAAGACAATTTAGAAGATTATCTGACTATTCAACTTTAATTCATATTTTTGCTGAACAAGACAGCTGATTACATTATCAAATGAAAACGACCCCTAAAGACATGAACTGATAAATAAAAATAAAATTACACTGAAAATGTCTGGATGCTTAGCAATTCGAGCAAGGCAAGGGAGATAAAAACTGAAAAACAGTTTTATCTGTTTTATTTATATTCTATTCAACAGCTACATAAATCAAAATAATAAATAGTTTTCAGGAAAATATCACTGGTTATCAAATGCTAACAAGGAACAGGACCACATACCTTTGGCAAAATGCTCACTTAAATATACAATGATTCGAGCAAAAAAGAACAGATGAAAATTAAAATTTTTAAATGTTAGTTACTTTAGAGCATAGAACAGTGAAACCTATTTAGTTCTTAGAGTAGAATTTAGCAGAAAATACGAAGAAAATTTAACAAAAATCTAAGAAAATAAAACATTTAGATCTCTTCCCATTCAAATCAGAAGGGTTACTGAATCTACTCTCAACAAAATGCAAGAAAAAAAATCTGTAGAGCTGATACATCTCAACATTTCTACAAATATTAAGTATAAGTAGACCTATATAAATACATACACTCACACAGACACACACCTGTGCGAGCAGACACAGAAATAATTTCAGTGAGCTCACCGTACGTAGGTATAGGTATTTTTATCACCACCACTATCGAAACTTAATAGCTACTAAGGGCTAGAAGGGAAACAAACACAAATGTAAAATAACTAACATTACATAAATTGGAATGTGTGGGTGAGCCATAGTTTCCTGGCACAGGGGGAGGTGTATTTTGTTGCTGCCACTGGCCTTGAAATAAATAACTGCCAAGAGTTAGATTTAAAGGCCAAGAAGTCCATACATATGATGACTTGGGCCTTTTTTTTTTTCCTTTTTGAGATATTTAGAGTAATTTACTCTGAATTTATTTTGAAAAAATCCAGATGAACCATAAAACAATTACGGATATATAACCCACAAGATAGCAGCCAGAGAGGAGAAAGCAACTCTAAACTGAGAGAGATTGGCTCATGATGACAAATTGAACAAAATTCTAGCCTCTGGCCCCAAATCCCTGGAGTCACATGGTCACTCATGCAGAGAGGGACAGAGGGGTACTCCTGAAAATAAAAGACCACAGCTCCAACGGTGCTCAAAGTGAGTCAGCAGAGAATGTCGGAAAAACAGAAAAGGCTCTTGGAAATACAGGACTGAGGATTACTTGGGCCCAGCAGCAGGGTGAATTTGTTCTTTTTTAAAAATATCTTGATATCTGTATATCAGTAGTACAAATGGCTTCCAATATATCCCTATGCAGTTTATTTTGCCTTATGCATTTAAAAACATCTTGAGAATGAATTCACAGACTTCCCCAGACTGCTAAAGGCTCCCACTGTACAAAACTCAGGAACAAACCTGAGTCCGACGCCAAGAACGCCACCCTGCTGGGCTCACCTGGTTCTCCTACCCTTCCAACAGTGGGCCACTTGCCCATTACTTCCAGCCAATGCATGTATCTTTAAAAATGGACCCATTTCACCTAAGAAAAAATCCTTCTAACAGAAGCGTCATCAAGATAAAGATACTTCACAGGTGTGAACTTCTGATTAGAGTCTTTCAAATGCTAACCAACCACCTCTCTAGGATGCATTCGTGAGAGCATGTCACATACAAACTAACCTTTCCTGAGGCAAACATTAAAAAAGACTCAAGCAATGGCAGGGTCATAGGGAAGTTCTATTTTTAATTTCTTGAGGAATCTCCACACTGTTCTCCAAAGAGGCTGCACCAACTTGCATTCCCATCAACAGTGGAAGAGGGTTCCCCTTTCTCCACATCCTCTCCAACACATGTTGTTTCCTGTCTTGCTAATTTTGGCCATTCTAACTGGTGTAAGGTGATATCTCAATGTAGTTTTAATTTGAATCTCCCTGACGGCTAGTGATGATGAACTGTTTTCATGTGTCTGATAGCCATTTGTATGTCTTTATTGGAGAAGTGTCTGTCCATATCTTCTGCTCATTTTTTGATGTGATTGTCTGTTTTGTGTGTGTTGACCCTGCCATTGCACTCCTGGGTATTTACCCCAAAGATACAGATGTCGTGAAAAGAAGGGCCATCTGTTCCCCAATGTTTATAGCAGCAATGGCCACGGTAGCCAAACTATGGAAAGAACCAAGATGCCCTTCAACAGACAAATGGATAAGGAAGATGTGGTCCATATACACTATGGAGTATTATGCCTCCATCAGAAAGGACAAATACCCAACTTTTGTAGCAACATGGATGGGATTGGAAGAGATTATGCTGAGTGAAATAAGTCAAGCAGAGAGAGTCAATTATCATATGGTTTCACTTATTTGTGGAGCATAACAAAAAGCATGGAGGACATGGGGAGTTAGAGAGAAGGGGGTTGGGGTAAATTGGAAGGGGAGGTGAATCATGAGAGACTATGGACTCTGAAAAACAATCTGAGGGGTTTGAAGTGGCAGGGGGGTGGGAGGTCGGGGTACCAGGTGGTGGGTATTATAGAGAGCACGGATTGCATGGAGCACTGGGTGTGGTGAAAAAATAATAATACTGTTATGCTGAAAATAAATAAATTTAAAAAATTTTTTTTAAAAAAGACTCAAGCATAGAATTTTATACCTCTATGATTAAGTATTTTCAAGTAAATTATCCCAGGTATCTCAAAATAATACAGGGAGAAACCTTAAAATGACTCATGAAAGTATTTCACACTTCTCTGCCTATAATGCCCACTCCTCACCGAGGCACCCACTCAGGAGTTAATGCCTACCTGTCTTCAAGATTTAGTTCAAGAATAAAATCATCCCCTCTAAAAATAATCTCCAGACCCTCTCAACTGAAAAGGATTCTTGGCTATACCTCCATGCAAACCACCAAGGCAGCACTCTTCAAACCATACATGGTCCAATCTTAATTTTTCCCACTGGTCTCTTCCAACCAAAACTGAACCTATTCAGAGCAGGGTCTGATTCCAGCTCACTAGTGTACTCTTGGTGCTTTGATTTTAAAAGGTGGTTTATGAAAGGTACTTACTATAAATATATGAGTGATAAATATGTAAGTATACCAAAAACTTAAAAGTCTTTTGGGGTCCACTTATTACATGGCTGCTATAACTCTATTCATATTAATCCATCCTATTAATATGAATAGGATTTTAAAAACGTTTTGAAACCCAAAAGGTATTTGTTCAGGTACCACAATGGCTCGGACAGTTAAGAGTCTGCCTTCAGGGGTGCCTGGGTGGCTCAGTGGGTTAAGCCGCTGCCTTCAGCTCAGGTCATGATCTCAGGGTCCTGGGATCGAGTCCCGCGTCAGGCTCTCTGCTCCGCAGGGAGCCTGCTTCCCTCTCTCTCTCTCTCTCTGCCTGCCTATCCATCTACTTGTGATTTCTGTCAAATAAATAAATAAAATCTTAAAAAAAAAAAAAAAAGAGTCTGCCTTCAGCTCAGGTCATGATCCCAAGGGCCTGGGATCAAGTCCTGTGTTGCGCTCCCTGCTCCACAGGGAGTCTGCCTCGCCCTCTGCCCCTCCCCCCACTCGTTCTCTCTCACTCACTCTCTCTCTCTCAGATAAATAAATAAAATCTTTTTAAAAATAAAATAAAAAGTATTCATTCTACACAATGGCAATTTCTTTTTAAAAAGAAAAAGAAGGAAAGGAAAACCTAATATGATTTTGTATGCTAGTTGTCAGCTGAAGTGACCCCAAACTTTAATTTTAAATAAAACTCTCAGGCCTGAATTCTATAAGAAATCTTTGGTCCTTTCCCAGATTTCTAGGAATGTACAGTGGTTTATTTACTTTCCCATGCTTCACTGCTGACTCTGAGATTTTTACTTACTCTGGTATTGTTTTTTTTAAGATTTTAGTTATTTATTTGAGAGAGCGAGCGAGCACAAGCAAGGGGATGGCAGGCAGAGGGAGTGTGAGAAGCAGGCTCCCCACTGAGCAGAGAGCCCAATGTGGGGCTCAATCCTAGGGCCCTGGGATCATGACCTGAGCCACCCAGGCGCCCCTGTACTCCAGCTTCTTACTAGCTTCTCACCTTCTCCTGCTGTTTGCTTCAGGGAAAGTGACTATACAAATGAACGGTGGTCAGACTATCTGTCACAATTAGGACCCTGCCCCACAGCCTCCACAGGAACTGGGCAGGAAAGCCAAATCACACCTGCAGCAATCAGCTCGGGACGGTCAGAGCATGGTGGATGACAGCCAATTCTACTGTGTTTGGTACCATGAGCCACTCCCAACTCAAGACTGGCCAGAGAAAGACAAATATGCTCCCCTAACCAATCCCACAGAAGACCCTGTCATTAGTGTGCCTCCAGCTCCCCCATGCCAACCAAGATGTGACTTCAGCCTTCCCTTTTTTTTTTCATCCTAAAGTTTTTTAACAGACAGAGATCACAAGTAGACAGAGAGAGAGAGAGAGAGAGAGAGAGAGAGAGGAGGAAGCAGGTTCCCTGCCGAGCAGCGAGCCTGATGCAGGACTTGATCCTAGGACCCTGAGATCATGACCTGAGCTGAAGGCAGAGGTTTAACCCACTGAGACACCCAGGTGCCCTCTTCCCAGTGTACTTTTAAATACTATTCATGTGTTATTTTCTTCCTTAACACCACCTGATTTTTATTAAGTTTTTAATTTTAATTCCAATGTAGTTAACATACAGTGTTATATTAGTTTCAGGTGTATGACATAATGATTCAACAATTTTGTACATAGCACTCCTTGATTTTTATCTAAACCTGGGGCTAAGTTCTGTTAGAACCAGAAAAATTCAAAGCCCGTATCATACCAACACTAAGAATGATTACTGGTTAATCATATTACAGAACACTTCTTGATTTTAAAATCATATATGGGGAATGCAGTCTGACTCAGGATAAAACTCAATCTGCATTTTGAAGAGTCACATTATAAAGGTATGCTTTCATGATAATCCAATGCCAAATGGCAACAATGCAGCAGGGTAATAAAGAAGTGAGGAAAAGGGCAAAAACCTAAAAACCCTCTTCACCAAATCACTGTCAGGGCACAGTGAAGTAACCATGAGAACAAGATCAGACCTTGTACATGACAAAGAAAATGTTCTACACCTTCAGTTGGCATGGCTTTGTTCACTGGTACAAGATCTCCCTATTAAAACAAGAGACTGAACCATCAGAGACAATACACAGTGAGTACCTTTTGCCACTGTGAAGTTAGATGGTTTGTTCATCAGTACTCTCCTCTTCTAGAATCTTCCACAGAACTGATAAATAACATATACATCATCTAAGTAAATACCACTGCAACTCTAATCATGCTCCCCTGCACTAATGAATTCCATTGTAAAATTCCACCATTCATTACCTATTTCAGTTGTAGAGATAATACATTTGGGTATAGAGCAATCCAAGGAATTTTAATATTTCATTAATGGCTGCAGCATTGCTTTCTTAAACAAAGATGTTCATCTGTGGTAGAGGTCATTGAAGGACATGTCCTAAAAACAGAGTTGTATTTCCCCTTTTTAAAAAAATGCAGATTTCCAAGGCTATGGACTTTTTATTTCTTTGCTCAAAAAGCGGGCAAAACCCCATATTCAAAAACTGTGTGTGCATGTTTGCACATCAGTTGCTGCTAATGATCATCCTCAGTGTCCCAAAAGAAATGAATGCCTATGACTTAGAGATGCTACCGACAGCTCTGGGACACGTAAGCTCAACAATCACAAAGGCATTGAAATATGTAAATAACACTCCCACGGCAAACCCTTACTCCAGTTGTTCTTAAAGCCAATGATATCCGAAATGATACTTTATCATTTAAGAGACTTAGTTTCCATTTTAAAAAATGATGAACATGAAGCTTAGGAGTTTTAAACTGTAAAGAGAAATGTAACCATACTCAAATTTTCTTCTTTTCACAGAGGAAAAAGCAACAATTTCACCTATGGAACGTATATTTCTGAAATAATCATTTATGGTGAAAGTAAACTTTACACTGTTATTTCTGTAGAGAAGTGTTTTTCCTTTTTTTTAAATTTTATAGATGAAAGTATATCATTTGAAAAGTCAAGTTTTAATATTCTAGATACTCGATTAAAATTCTTATCCTACATTTGAAAATTACTTACCACTTCCTTCATTGCAGCAGGCCTTGGAAAATCTGGTATCTCTGACAGCACAGTAATTAACATGTTCACACCAACTTCCAATCCCCTTTCCTCCTCACAAAGTAACATCAGACATACAGGGAACACATGGCTAAGAGATGAATTCCACCTCTGCTAATGGCAGAGTGGGTCATACAGAACACCCCTTTTGAGGAGAACAACTAAGAAAACTAGCCAGAACTTGCTTAAATCTTCTTTATAATATTAAATACCTAAAAAGATGTTAAGAAATTCCCAAGGCACAAGAGGGGGCAGAATTTAAGAAGATTGGCATTTGCTCTTGGCAATACCAGGACTGGGAGACACAGGAACTCTCATATACTACTCGGGAAGAAGCAAAACAGTAAACCCTAGGCATTTATCCTTTGATCCCACAAGCACCGTTCGGAAAATGGGCCCTGAAGATACCCCTCCAGCAATGGGAAACTGCATAAGCATGAGGCCATTTGTTTATAACTGAAAAACATTAGATACTACATGTCCCAACACAGGAGATGGGTTGAATAACCTACGATCCATATACACACCATGGAGTACTATACTCCTCTGATGAAGAAACAGAGTTCTAGGAATTGAAATGGAGTAATTTCCAACATCCATTATGAAACAAAAAAGCAAAGTGCAAAAGAGTAGAGTGTGTTGCCTTTTATACAAGAAAGAGGCAGAAGTAAGACATCTGTTCTCTTCACCAAAAAGAAACACTGAAGGAGAAACCAAAAACAATGACGCCAACTACCTGTAAGAGTAGGCAAGATGTGCTGGAGCCATGACAGGGTAGAAGAGATCTATGTCCAGGGGAAGGAAGTGACACTGCTCTGAATACATCTGTTTCTATGGCTTTGGATTTTGGAAGCATGTTAATCTTATATGTATTCAAAAATAAAATCAAAAAGGATAGGAAGGAGAAAAGAAAACCTACAATTGAAATCAAACTAAAAACAAATCAACTGCATTTCAGATCAGTATGATAACAACATGGAAAGGGGAGGAAAGGAACCAACCCCAGTGCCTTATGAACACAGCATTGAGTATGCAGCCCCCGTCTTGCTTGGGTTACATCTGGGAGGCAGAGAAGAGGGAAAAATTCCCTCCCTGATTCCCTGATTTCGTTGTTTGTTTTTGTATTGGTGAGGGTAAAGCAATTCTATAACAATTTCAGATGCCTTACACAATTAAGCAAATGAGAGAATATGATGTTGCTGGAAGCCAGAATTTTTACAAAGGAAAGAAGGGACACATAAATATGAAATGGAGAAAGGCAAAAAAGGACCATGTGGACAAGGACTGGATTTGAAGGTTTTAATGTGAACTCATGATTCAAAATACATGTACATGTGTGTGTGCATAGGTACAGGCATATGCAAGCATGCATATGATTGTGCCCTGAGTGCTCCCATGTGTATATACATGTATCCACTTCCTAGCTCTGTTTTATGTACACATTTCCTAGAATCCAAGACATCCTAGGAAGGAAGATCACACTTGGGGCCCTTACTAATGCCACCTCCCTTGAAAAGGAGCCCAGGCTCCTCAGAGAATTGACTGGGAAATGACTGAGCCAAGGCTAGAAGCTAGAAGCTGAAGCAAGAAGATCTTGTTGTGCCAGAAAGTTAGGGGAAAAAAACACTCAAAAAGTGATGGGGTATGTCACAAGGACACAGGAGCCAACTTGAAAGGCTTATGTTGGCCAAATCTGGTGTAATTTGAGCACCAGAATAAATCTAGCAATGAAGCTGCTGGTAAAAATAGGAATCGGTGGTACACAGAATGATGGCAGACAGAAAGATGTCCACCATCCTTATCTCTGAAACCTGGTAATTCCTTATCTTACACAGCAAACGTGATTTTGTCGATATGATTCCATCAAGGATCTCGAGATGAGGTGTTTATCCTGGATCAGACAAGTGGGCTGAACATAACAACAAGACCTCCTTTTAAGAGATGAGAGTCAGAGTGAGAGGAGGTGTGTCAACAAAAGCAGAGGTCAGTGGGGCACCTGGGTGGCTCAGTTAGTTAAGCATCCGACTCCTGGTTTTGGCTCAGGGTTGTGAGATGGAACCCAGCATCAGGCTCCTTACCAGGCATAGAGCCTGCTCAAGGTTCTCTCTAGGGTGGGGGGAGTGGGGGAAGCAGACGTCAGAGAGAGAGATCTGAAGGTGTTACACTGCCACCTTTGAAGACAGAAGAAGGGACCAAGGAATACAGATAGCCCCTGGAAGCTGGAAAAGACAAGGAAAAAGAATTTTTCCCTTATTGCTTCCAAAAGGAGCACAGGTATGCTAACACAGGTATTTTAACCTCACAGACCCCTTTTGTACCCATTTTGTACTTCTGACCTCCAAAACCCTAAAATAAATTTGTGTTGTTTTAAGCCACTAAAGTTTTAATAATTTATTACAGAAACGATAGGAAACTACTATAGAATACAAGTCCATACCGGTGATTGATTAATAGATATGCTCATTCATATCAGTTACTTTGCCAAAAAAAAAAAAAGTATTATATTTAACGAAGATATAAACACTTTTTAACTTATTTATGGAAAAAATTTTATATTTATGCAACCTTTTTAAATTTCAGCGTAACATACATACAGAAAGGTACACTAATCCTAGGCATAGGTCTCAGCTAACTTTCACAAGATGAACACACTCATGTCTGCACCTGCACCTGGATCAAAATAAGACTTTACAAGTACATTGCAAAGTCTCCTTGTAGCCCCTTCCAGCCACCACCTGCCCCAGGAATAACCACTATCCTAGCTTGTAATAGACAAACCTGTTCTCAAATTTAATGCAACTATATAATATTTTGTATTTGCCATCTTTGTCTCAGTATTAACTTTGTGAGATTTATCCATGTTCTTAAGTATAACTATAAATCATTCACTTTCTTTGCTACATAGTATTCCATCACAGGACAAAACCATAATTTGTTTATCCATCAGACTGTTGATGATGGACATTTGGATAGTTTCCCATTTGGAGTTATGAGCATTCTTCTATGTGTATTTTAGTGAACATATGCTCACATTTCTATTGAATGTACATTTAGAGGTGAAACTGCTGACTCATGTATATACTATGTTTGGTTTCAATAGCTACTACCCGGTTTCCAAAGTATCTGTACCAACTCACATTCCCACTACAAGTTTTTGAGAGTTCCATGCTCTACATCCTCACCAACTCTTAATCCAAAAATCTGATTTAAAGATAAACTACTCAGTATTTGTTAGCCTCCTGGCTTTAGCTTAAAAATTTACAAAAGGGCAGGATTTTGTTTAAAATAAGGGGTGGGGGGGAGATTATGACTTAGCTTAGTTTTTTAGTAAAAGAAACTGAAATATATTTGAGGTGATTTATGTATATTATTGCCATAATTTTCCAATTAAGAATCATCTTTATTTTTCTCTTTGCTATTAGAAACATTTTTTTTTGAAACCACCATGAATGGGAACAAATTCCTTGTATAATCCCAATAATTATGTATTTCTGACTGCTCTGTAGGCCACACTGTTGATTTCCAACTCTGAGGAGCTAAGTGATCTAAACTCTAGGAAGAATCTGAGTTAAGCAATTGTGCTCATCAAGAATTAAATGCATGTAATCACTTCCATATAATAGAGTATTGATCAGCAGCCTTGAACACAGTATGTGCTAGCATCTGAAACAATGTTATGCTCCTGGGAGTGCTGGATCTTCAATTTCATGTATTCCAGTCATGCTCAGGAAGAGATAATTAGAAGATTTCCCATGGGTTATAGCATTAAAAATATTTTTTTATGAAGCCCAATGGTACCTTTCCTATCATAATATGGGCTGTAGTTATTATGATGGCATTTCATGTCTTGTAATAAACTAATTAAACGCCTACATACATGTAAGTACAGATACGTGTAAATACTGGATCTTAACAAATTCTCCATGGAATGATTATTCACTAGGATAAAGAATCAATAAGCAACACTGGAGCAAGTAAGAGCTCAATGAAAAACTCAATGAAATCATTGCTGAGAAAATGACCATCACAGAGTTTCAGGTAATAGTAGGTATGATTATTTGGATTAACCCTCTCACTGAAAACAGTATACAATGCCAGATAAAATATAAATGAACAAAATCTTAAAAGTATTTGAGATCTGAAAAAGACAGTGGCAAAACTTTCAGACCAATTTCTTGAATGAAAGTCTTACCTAAAGAGTGGAGTAGACCACAGGAGCACATACCTGCTTGTGCCACAGAGATGCCTACCAGTAATGCAAACACAGGCTTCAGTGGCATTGGGGTTATCGAGGGGGGGTCATGCACACCAGAGCCAGGGAGAAAGGTGTAAGTTTGGGACTTCCCAGCATACCCAGTTTTGCATCGTCTCTTACCCTCAGCTGGGCACTGAGGAGGGGGGATTATGCTCTCAGAGTAATGCAGAAATCATTACAGTGATCTAGTCACCAACCCCTCCACACACATTCACAGTCTTGGGAACTGCTGAGGAGGCTGCCCTGGGAACTTACAATCTCAAACCTATAACCTGTATTTTACTGAAACGTCTGATATGTTAATTAAAGAAAAGAGAGCTTTTTTTTTAAGTTCAGCTTTTAATAAATTAATATGCATAATGTAAATTTTACAGTAAGCAGTAAAAAAACAGGGAGTACCTAAATACTACATTCCTACGGAGAAAAAATGAAAAAAAAAAGTCACTAAGGAGAGGAATAAAAGATGAGAAAAGAGAAAATATGAATGACAAAGTCTGCAAGAAGATGGTACAATGAAGCCCAATATACTAACAACTACAGTAAATGTAAATGGAGTACATGTTCCAGTGAAAAGCTAAATATTGGTCAAATTAAATTTTCAAAAAATACTATACAGTATTTACTATGAAACAGACCTAAAATGTAAGTATAGAGAGCTTTTGAAAGGGAAAAAATGAAAAATATATATCAACAAATATTAAGCAAAAGGAAGTATGTGTGATTATATTAAATGAGACATAATAGGCCTTACAGCAAAAAGCATTACTAGAAATAAAAGTCACGTCACACAAAAAAAGATCAATTTCATAAAATGACACCAGAATTTAAATTTTCATGCACCTAATAACATGGTCTCAAAATACATAAAACAAAAACAGAATTACAGAAGGAGAAATAAATTCATAAGCCTTAAAGGAGACTTATTCACACTTCTCTCAGTAAGTTATAGAAAAATGATACAACTGGGGCGCCTGGGTGGCTCAGTAGGTTAAAGCCCTTGCCTTCGGCTCAGGTCATGATCCCAGAGTCCTGGGATCGAGCCCCACGTCGGGCTCTCTGCTCAGCAGGGAGTCTGCTTCCTCCTCTCTCTCTCCGCCTGCCTCTCTGCCTACTTGTGATCTCTATCTGTCAAGTAAATAAATAAAATCTTTAAAAAAAGAAAAAAGAAAAATGATACAACAGTCAAAATCAAAATCACAGAAATACCTGGACAAACATTTCATAAAAGAATATTCTCAAGTATATAATAAACATTTGAAAAATAACTCAGCCTCATTTAGTAGTCTTGATCCTACCATTTAAAACTATGGTAAAATATCGCTATATATTCATTCATTAAAAAGCCTGAGATAACAGGAGTTGAGAAGGATGTGGGGATTGGGTACTGTAGTGCTGGTGTGAATACAAGTTAGTACCACCTCTTTGGAAAACACTATGGCATTTTCTAGATAAAATGAGTTTGTAAATATTCCATAACCACTAATTTCACTCCAAAATATGTATCCTAGAAATACTGCATGCTATGTGGTACAAAATACAAAAGCAAGAATCTCCACAGCAATATTTTGTGTAAATGCCAAAAACCAGGAAGAGCCTAATGCCTAACGAGAAAAAAAATAAGTAAATTGTGATATCTGCATATACTCATATTTCAACATTACAATAATGAAAAATTAAACCATAAAGATACTTAACAACACAGATATCCTACAAATACTGAGCAAAAAGGGGGGGTCACAAATGAACATGTATAGTATTGATACACAGTATAAAGGCAGGCAAAACCAATCTATATAGTTTAGGGATGCATACACAGGCCTACAAAGGAATACATGGGAATGATTACCATGAAAGTCTCTCCCAGGAGGAAAGGAATCCTGATTGAGGGGAATTCGGGGCTATAGTCATGGTTTTTCAACAGAGTGGCAATTTCTCAAGCACTGGTTTTGCAACTATTTGTTAAACTACACACGTTTTAAGGCACTTTTAAAGAGGAGGAGGAGAAAGAGGAAATAGAGAAGTAGAAGAAAATAACCATAAAGAATTGGTAGAAATTTTCTACCCTCAAAAAAAAATTATCCCCACTCTCTTGAAACATGTGTCCTCCAAGTCCTTAGATGCCATGTAAGAAATCAGGCCACCCTGAAGTCACTCTGCTGGAGAGACCACACAGAGGATGGAGAGAGTGCCTGAAGAGTCCCAGCGGGAGGCAGATATGTAAGCAAATGAGCCTTAGATGATTCCAGTCCCAGGCACCACTGACTACCAGCACTTAAAAGACCCCCAGTTAGAATTGCCTTACTGAGTTCAGTCAATCCCTAGAATCATTAGAGAAAACAGGAAAATGATAGGGTACTCATCTTACCTGGCTTCTTTTCTTGATGCTTTCTGTGGGTGAGAATGAAATCAAATAGCCTCTCCTCCCTCCTCTAAAGTCAGCGCTCAACTCGGCTAAGGATCCCTCAGGCAGAGGTTCTAAAATAGATGCAATTTCACAGTCCAGAAGACATCTGGCAACTAGTAAAGACCTTTCTGTTTGTCACTAAAGGGGGAAGCAGTGGGTGCTACCCAAATCTAGTGGGCAGAGGCCAGGGACACTCTGAAACATCCTATAATGCCCAGGACAGCCATCACAACAAGGAACGGTCCATCCCCAAATGCTCACAGTGCCAAGACCGAGAAACCCTACTGTAAGAGTTTATGCAGTTGGGTACAACAAATAACCAGGAAAGAAGCAAGAAGCAGCAAGCTGGGGATAAGGAAACAGAACAATGAGCATCGGTAATCCCGCAGAAATCAATGAGGGAAGACACTTCCTATGTTCATCTCGTCAGGGGGCAGTTTTTCTGAACGGTTATTTCATATGAGGAACATATATAAACCAAACATATGTAAATTACTCTCTTTATATACAGAATACCAAGCAAACAAAAAAAATCTTTCTCACAAGCTGCCAGAACTGACCGTAGAGCAATAGTCTTTCAACAAAATAGGATACTGTATTATTGCTTCAAAAGCCGACAACGTGATCTTGATAAACTCTTCCGATGCCATCAGTCCTAGGAATACAGGTAATTATTACAGATGTTTATTTTCATGTGCAAAATCACAATATCAAAGTACCTCAAACAAAGATGCAATATGTTCCATGGTCTACTCACCTATAGCTCCATCTATGTTAGTTTCTCCTGAGTCTACAGATTTAATATGACTCTGTAAAAAATAAAAATTAGTAAGTGAAGATTTCAAAATAACTCTGAAAGAAAATAGAGATAATATTTTCCCAAAAACTACACCCATCATTCTTACTGAAATCATTCCTGGAAGGTATTACATACCATAGGCAATTTATAAACACTACAATCATCATCTTAAAATAGGATCATGTGAAATAATATATACATTGTAAACCATAGTCATTTTTAAACACAGATCACCACCCATGAGATTTAATGTTGGAATAAATGCCATAGCAATAAAAGCACAGAAAGGTCAACCTATAAAAGTGAGGATAATCCAATTAATACATAACCATTTCCAATATGCTACACTTACTCCCTACCTTGGAAGTTAGTATGGATGCACGCAACTGGGTGAAACAAACCTTTCCCAGGAAGGTCAAGCCTTGTCTACGCTTGACCACACTTAGCACCAAGAGGCAGCAGTTTAAGCACAGCCTTCAAAGTTCACCATTGTTCTTAGTCCCTCTTATATATGTGCTACCCCACCACAACCGAAGCCCTGTGCCCCCATGCACAGTGACCCCCAACACTGTTCTAGAGGCAAGCCTACGAGCTCCCTGTGTGAATTTCCCAGTCCCCAGCTGAAGGCCACACAGAGAAGAGGTATTCTGTGAACACAAGATCTGAATGCAACAGTAATAATAACCAGCATGGCCATGATGATGACGTGTGGAAGCACCACAATGGAGTTGTGGCACACAAAAGAATACATATATACATTTTGTATATAATAATAAATACCAAATAAAGTATAAGATTACCGTGGTATTAAAAAAAAAGTAAGCAATTAGTATGGAGGGAAAATGAGTCCAATGGTTCCTCTTAAAATACTTCGTAATATAAACAAGTATATATATAACATATATAAAAGAACATATGTACAGATTTTTGCACTATAAAAGGAAAGAAAATCCTTAAACCCATATTTGAGTTAAGAACTAACACATTCCTGGGGTGCCTGGGTGGCTCAGTGGGTTAAAGCCTCTGCCTTCGGCTCGGTCATGATCCTAGGGTCCTGGAATAGAGCCCCCTATCAGGCTCTCTGCTCAGCAGGGAGTCTGCTTCCCCCTCTCTCTCTGCCTGCCTCTCTGCCTGCTTGTGATCTCTGTCAAATAAATAAATAAAATATTTTAAAAAATAAAATAAAATAAAATGATTTAAAAAAAAAAGAACTAAGACATTCCGGGGGCACCTGGGTTGCTCAGTCGGTTGAGCATCCAACTTTTGATCTTAGCTCAGGTCTTGATCTCAGGATTGTGAGCTCAAGCCCCATATGGGGCTCCCTGTGTTCAGCAGGGAGTTTACTTCCTCTATCCCTCTGCCCCTCCCCCTGCTTGCTCTCTCTCTCTAATAAAATCTTTAAGAAGTTAAATAGAAAAAAGAATACAAATCTATTTATACATATACACACAGCATAATCTCAACCACATATCAGTGTAAGTCATATATGTATATATGTGTGTATACATATATATATATACATTACACATACAGTTTTCCACACACACATGCATATATGTGAATTAAAACACGCTAAGTAAACAACATGTTAACAATGGGGTTGTTTCTGAAACTGGTGGAGTTATGGGTGAATTTTTCCTTCAAATCTCACTATAATTTTCTACATTTTCTTGAATGAATACATATTTTATAAGTTAAATAAATAAGCACAGGGGCGCCTGGGTGGCTCAGTGGGTTAAGCCGCTGCCTTCAGCTCAGGTCATGATCTCGGGGTCCTGGGATCGAGTCCCGCATCGGGCTCTCTGCTCAGCGGGGAGCCTGCTTCCCTCTCTCTCTCTCTGCCTGCCTCTCCATCTACTTGTGATTTCTCTCTGTCAAATAAATAAATAAAATTTTTTAAATAAATAAATAAATAAGCACAAATTGTCTTTAAGACAAAATATCAAAGACATAGGCTTTTTGAAAGCTGAACATATGAGATATTTTAAATTGCCTTTTTTTTAATCTATGACTACAAAAACCAAAAAACTAAAAAAGAAATAATATAATAAATAATTTTAAACAGGCAACATAAGCCTGTCATAATAATTTGGTTGAAATAATTTGACAAAATTCCAAAATGGGCACATAACTTTTGCCGAGTAAATATGATGTTGAATAAAATCTTCAGAGAAAGATATCTTTTGACTTAAACAAATCTATTTAAAGGTCTATGGATTACTTAGTAAAGAAAGAAGGCACAGGGACGCCTGGGTGGCTCAGTTGGTTAAGCAGCTGCCTTCAGCTCAGGTCATGATCCCAGCGACCTGGGATGGAGTCCCTCATCGGGCTCCTTGCTTGGCGGGGAGCCTGCTTCTCCCTCTGCCTCTGCCTGCCATTCTGTCCGCCTGTGCTTGCTCTCTCCCCCTCTCTCTGACAAATAAATAAATAAAATCTTTAAAAAAAAAAAAAAAAAGAAGGCACAGCACAGTGTTTATACTATGATCTTTCCTCTGTATATTTTTTTTAAATATAGATAATACACAAACACAGATGAGGACAAAAATTTTCGAGCAAGAATGACAAGAAACCACCAGCAGAGGTTTCCTTTAGGAAGACAGAATGCTAGCCTAGGAGACGGGCTTTTACATTTCATTTTCTGCCCTTCTGCACTGTTGGAACTTTCTAGCCATATATGTGCATTAATGTTTTTTCTTTTTTAATGTCAAGAAGGGTTATCTAGACAGTGAAATTATGGGATTCTTTTAACTTATTCTCTTCCTTATGCTTCCAGCTTAATTTTTTTTAATTAATTTATTTTCAGAAAAACAGTATTCATTATTTTTGCACCACACCCAGTGCTCCATGCAATCCCTGCCCTCTATAATACCCACCACCTGGTACCCCAACCTCCCACACCCCCGCCACTTCAAACCTCTCAGATTGTTTTTCAGAGCCCATAGTCTCTCATGATTCACCTCCCCTTCCAATTTACCCCAACTCCCTTCTCCTCTCTAACTCCCCATGTCCTCCATGATATTTGTTATGCTCCACAAATAAGTGAAACCATATGATAACTGACTCTCTCTGCTTGACTTATTTCACTCAGCATAATCTCTTCCAATCCCATCCATGTTGCTACAAAAGTTGGGTATTCATCCTTTCTGATGGAGGCATAATACTCCATAGTGTATATGGACCACATCTTCCTTATCCATTTGTCCGTTGAAGGGCATCTTGGTTCTTTCCATAGTTTGGCGACCGTGGCCATTGCTGCTATAAACATTGGGGAACAGATGGCCCTTCTTTTCACGACATCTGTATCTTTGGGGTAAATACCCAGGAGTGCTTCCAGCTTAATTTTTAAAAATTCCTCCTGAATGTTTCATTGATTTACCAATTTTAATACATTTGATACATTTATACATTAATACATTTGATACATTAATACATTTGATACATTTCTTCTTCTAGTACGCATGAAGGTGTGTAAATTAGGAAAATACGCTAGATGGGCCAGTGTACAGAGAGAGGGCTCACTTGAGATGAACAGTCATGAATTTAAAGTGAGACCAGTTACAAAAAAATAAAGAAAAAAAATAAAGTGAGACCAGTTACTTCATTGAGTTTTTTTCTAGCCATATTAGGCACTCAAAGCAGGAGGTGGAGAATTACATAGAACCAGAGCTAGGGTCTGCCAGAGGAAGACACTGGAGGAAGAAAGCAAAGGGAATTACAGGTTTGTGTAAGGCAATAATGGGGACTAAACAAGGGACTTGAAGCTGGGTAAAGAGAAAACTGACATTGTTATCCCCTTGGCAGGATAGGATGGTAAGTGGAAAGTGCTAAGACCAATTTAAGTCTCAGAGTAATCAAAGGGCTGTTGGGCATGGGGAGCAGAGGAAGTGAGGTGAGAATCAGGGATGGTGACCAGACAATTTGGTCCTGGAAATGTCATGGGTGCAGGTAGCTGAGAGAAGGAAGACAAACTCCTGAGGGAAGAGGTGGTGGAGAGGCTGAGAGGCTGAGGTGTTGAAGGATGGTCCAAGTGAGGTTTGGTTTTCCAAGAACATGGACAGATGCAGCATGGAGACACTAGCAGTGAGCTCAATGCTGGAAGATTCTGAGGCATGAGGGGCAATGATCCAGGAATCTGTATGAGCACAAAACCACCTTCTGAGGGCACAAGCTTCAAAGCTGGGAGTTTTCGCAGAGGAGCAGAGAGGATAGATACCTGTCCCACAGCCAGGCTCCCTGCATGGAGGAATGGGGACCCAAAAATGGTACCATCTAGAAGGAAAAGCAGCACCTTGAGGGCAGGCCAGTGCACTGCAGTGTGATTCAGTACTTCAAAGAAGCTGGGAATGAACTCCTGCAGCAAACTATGTATATAAATTAACTTGCGGTTCATAAACGGCGGGAGGGGGTCATAATAGGAACATCTGTGTGGCAGTGACCAAGTAAGTAGCACCATATTTTTAAAAATGTAAGAGTGTACTCTCTCTGCTCTATCTACTGCAGCTGAGGTCATACCTACCAACAAACCAGCATTCACTTAAAATAAAAATCTGCAGAAGGCAGGAAGTAGATCTCTTTTCAAATAATTATCTCAATGTTCAGGATAAGTAAAGATTTACTAATAAAGGAGATTATAATTATACTTTTCTATAAAAATTTTACCAGAATAATTTTATCATTTCATGTATTTGAAAATTAGAATTGTGTGGTCTTTTTTAGGAGAAAATGATAGCCACCACACTGCTATTGTTGCACTTCATGAGGCCAAGGACCTTAAAAAAAAAAAAAAAAAAAACAAACACTCAACAAAATCCTCTTCCTCAGCTCATTAATCAAGAGCATTTTCCAAAGGACACAAGAAACACAGTGAACATTAGGTTAATACACATCATGAGTTCCCGAGCGCATTTCCTTAATGTCATTGCTTCCTATTTCCCAGCCCAGTTCAATGGAGGCCCCACAGAACTATGGTATTCACCAGAGAATCTCCCCACAGCACTTCCCCAGAGGCTCATATTATCCCTAGATACTTTTTTTTTTAAACTGGAGAGAAATGCGGGTATGATGACATACCGCTTCTGTTAATCAGAAGGGAAAATAGCAATTACCAGCTATGTAGTCCTCTTTTGTCTGGACCCTTTGAAAGCTTAATAATGGTTTAAAGGTGCCCTGCTAAATTGTTTCCAAATACTCACCCCTTTAAAACATAAGACGACCAAAACTTCACTTTAGTTAGGAAAAATATGTTTATAAAATGTTAATTGCTATACTCATATGTTCATACGTAAGAAGTCCTGAATTTTCCTACCCTCCCCCAAAAATAAATAAATAAAAGAGGTTTATGGGTCAAACAGGCAAACCATGCCTGGTGCCAGCATGAGAAGTGAGACCAACAGGAAGCACAACGCCACAACAGGAAGCCCAGCTCCTTCAGGACCCTTCTCACGAGTGGCCATCACACCAGCCTAACTGCTGTCTCCACAGCTGTGAAAGGCAGGCCAGCAGCTCCTGGACAGCTGCTTTAGAGGAAGCCCAGAAAGCTCTGGAGAGCAACGTGCTGCCACTGGATATAGCTACTGAAGATGAACCAGGCTAGAGTAGCTCAAATGAAGGTAAACTAAGCTATTCTACCAGATATATTTTGAAAAAAAATACTAAAAATAATATTTAACTCCAGATAGAACAATAAGGCTTTCAAAGCACAGTACTAAATACACACACCAGAATGACCCCCTCAGGCCACCAGGACAAAAGATGCCCCACGCTCTGGACAGTTTCTACAGGACTGCTACATACAGCTGTGCAGCCCCCTTCTCTACACACACACACACACGCATGCGCGCGCATACACATGCACACAAAACCAACAAACAAAACCTCTTCCCAAAAAAGAGGAAACCTTTACCAAAATAAAATTTAAAAGAATTATTTCAAAGCTCAAAACTCAAGAGGCTTCTGTGAAGCTGAAGGATGTTGGATGAATTGACTTCGTCTGGTGGCATCAGTAGGGCACAGTGACTTCAATAATACCTTTGGCACCCTCTGGATAGATTATGAAGAAGTTCGCAGAAGTAACAACCAATTCTCAATAGTTCATAATAAATGCATAAGAACTCTGTAGGTAAGTAAATCTAGGTCCTTCATTTTAGTCAATACCTCTTCCCCTTTACTAATTTTTCATCAAAGCCATCCACACTGAGTGGAAGAAGAATGAACACGCAGCTAAGGCCAAATAACATATGAGATGAGGAAAATGATAAAAAAATTCTGGGACTGGTCATGATCCAAACTAGGAAAACATCATGGAGAAAGCCAAAAGATCTTTTCCATTTTACTTGCCTAAACTCCCTCTACCTGAGTGACATTATCGGGAGGGGAGGGGGCGGGGGGGGGGGGACAAGGCTAAAGATTTTTCCAATATCCTAACTACCTTTCAACCAAGAATTTTCCATTCCCTAAAAGGGCCTATATTAAGAGGACCCTGCAGACTACCTCCTAATCCACACAGAGTTCACCCATCCTTGGGAGAAGATAAGGAGGCCCCTCCTTGGTGAGCCCTTCTCCCTTGTCTGGAGCATAGCATTAGATGGAGCAGGTGTGTTCTCCCCAAAACACACACACAATAATTCCTGAAGTTCATAAAGACGTTTTTTGTTGGAGACACTTGCCAGTTCCTTGAAAACCTAAACTGTAGTCAGTTAATGTACACAGAGAAAAGCACTCCACAGGAGAAAAAAATAAGAGAGCAAACAAACAAGGACAATTATTGGCCTTCCAAATAAACATCATGTCAAAAGATTCCAAGATGCCTACAAGGGCAAAACTACCATTTCCAGGCAACAATAGCTCAGTGCAAAAGGATCAGGGAATTACGGCATGCCAAAGTGATACCTATATAGTACTTAAAAACAGATTAAAAGGCAAATTAAAGAAGGTAGCAAATGAAAATTCTAATAATTTGCAAATCCATGAATGTACAACAACAAAATTACATACTTTGCAAAATTTGGGATTCAAGGCACTTAAGATAATAAAGATTTGAAGTTAGGTACAAAAGGACCCTAACTACATTGCTTGAACACACTTCTTAAAAAAATCAGTGATCTCCACTCAACTTCAAAACTTCATTATTTTATACTATGTTGAACCTTATAGAAAACTACACTCCCACTTGCAAAGGACAGTCATTTTTTTGTATTCCAAACTTGGGATAATATAGAGATGTTTACTTCATTTTAACTAGAAACCCCTATGGCGTTTTGAAAATCTCAACTGAGTGTTTGTTATTAATATCAAAGTAAGGCTGGAGATGGCACGTGACAAATATCGCAGCTTCCCCTTTGTGTAGGTCCCCATTTTATCAACAATATATAACTATTCCAGGCTAGAAAAAAAGATAATATGATTCATGAGCCACAACCTGAACAAAAAGACTATTTTTTGTCAACAAAAATGAAGTGAAAGCAGGACAATGATTTGCGTTTCATTGTTACCCATCTCATCAAAATTAAAGAAAAAGTTAAATTGAGCTTAACTTAGAGAAATGCCATCATAAAAAGAGACACTGCACGTAACTGGACAACATAAGCCAAAGTAAATAATGATGATAACATATTCCCAGCATTCTATTCTCTCCAGGTTGACTATTTTAAATTTTTTCACAACGTTTAATACCAAAATCTATGAAGTGTTTTCTATGGACTTATTTGCCCTACTTGGGTGGTATCTGAACAAAATACATTATCAGGAGAGAACGTATTTTTCTCCAAATGTCAAATTTTATTACAGTCAACAGATAAAAATATAAAAAGGTCACATCCCTAGAGTCAAATAAATACCACAAGGATTTTAAAATTACTTCATTCTGACACCAAATTCCACAGACAGTAAAGACAGCCACATTTTTATTAGGAACGTTAAAAATTCAGTGTTACTCACAAGAATAGTTCCATAACTGAAAAGGAATTCTTCTGTTACAACTTGAGGTCGAAATACCTGTGTGATGAGAGTTTCCACAGATTAAATCCTGAAAGCCACGTGTAAGAAAACAAAATAAAAATGTTCTGTCTGAGTTGCAGTCTCTAAGACTCAGTTTAACCAAAAAGGGAGTCACTTTTACATTATTTTTTTTTTGCTAATAAGATAGTACCTGAGAAGTTACGAGGTGAAGCACAATAGGCATCAGGGGTAGACACAGCTTCAGCTGCTTCGCTTGGACTGTTGATGGGTGTTTGCGGCCAGAAACATTAGCCAAGGCATTAAGAATGTCACCTGCAAAGCACATCCCAGAGCACACACGAAGGTTACAGACCACAAATACTTCAGGACCACCACTCACTGCTTGAACACTCATGGGGCTGCTGTGATAATTATTTTCCAAATAAAAGAAGTGGGTAGGAGCTATGTTATTTTATTCACAAATATTGAGATTATAATAGAAAGCTGTGGCCTCTGGGGACAGAATGGATATAAGTTTGATCTTTCATTGAGCAATTTTAAACAGAGTTTATAGTAGTGGTTTTCAACATGGTGATTATTCTTTGTTTTTTTGGTCTTTTCCAAATTTTAACCACAAGCACTTTTCATTTCTGTAAACAGAAAAAATTTATTTAAAAAATTAAAAATGAATCTTGGAACACTGAAAAAAAATAAATAAATAATAAAATAAAATAAAAATTAAAAATGGGGGCTCCTGTGTGGCTCAGTCGTTTAAGCACCCAACTCTCGATCTCAGCTCAGGTCTTGATCTCAGAGTCATGAGTTCAAGTCCCATGTTGGGTTCCACGCTCAGCCTACTTAAAAAATATGTAAGTGAACAGATTATAGACTGCAATTTTTAAATAACAGAATAGGATGGAAGAAAAAGGATCAATTCCTAAAACTTCCTATTGGATGATAAGTCCAATCATAAATAAAACTTGTATTATGGACATCTGAATCTTAGCATCACATCCTAAAACAGGATGAATCTGGCACTAAGAAACTCAACTACCAACTGAACAGACTGTACTCTTCAGGTTGAAATCTTATAAAAGGTTACAATCCCCCCCAAAAAATTTGAAATGTTCTATTTTCAGTCATTAACAGGCAAAACAACAACAACAACAACAACAACTCTCAAAGTATAAGTAAGGACCAAAAGGATACCATCAATCAGCCATGAAGATATTTTCATTATTCTGATTTAATACTCAACACTTCTGAGTCAAAGTATATTTTACCATAAGAGACTGGATCAAATTTCACATTTTAAACATTTCTGGTTTACAGCTACATCTGCTGGAAAAGCATGGAATGGGATTTAAATAAAATGTATGCATTCCTTAGATTATTTTAGTTTCTCCAAATAACAATGAATAAGAGATTAACTGGGATAGACATCTTTTGCAAATCCTTATGTGATATGTTTATTTAAATTTCTTCAAACTCCAGAAGTTTCTAAACTTTGAACTTCAAAATTAAAATTCTTTAATATCTATACATTAATGCCTACGCATTTTAAAATTCTTTTGACAGTAAATAAATGTGTAGCTGTAACCTGAACGAAAATTTTCTTCTTCAGAATTAGGCAGAGAGAAATCTCGAGAAAGCCTAAGTTCAATTTTAAGCTCTTAAGATGCTTTCCTTCTGTTGGTTTTTCCAAAATTGCTCGTTCACCACAGAGAACACCTCAGTGCGACCTTTAGCCTGCTCATTGCCTCCGTCATGTCACTGATTCAAAATAACTATAAAACAGATAAAGCAAATCTTGAATTGAAATCTTGAAACGACACAACCAAGAAAAGATGTCACTGTACTCGCCTGTGATAAGCGAGAGGCAAGACTAAAAAAGAAGCACAACCAAAAAGCCCATGCACAGAAAGGCAGTCAGCATTGGGCCTGCGGAGGAGCCCCCGATTTTACCCAGGATCCGTGGCAGTTCCTGCACGATGTGATGGATGAGAAGGTCCAGGCATCTGGACAGGTATTCATTGCTGCTTTCCTGCTCCTTGCCTGGAGTGGTCTTTCTGCTGTCTCTCTCGATGTACATCACCAGCCTATATACAGGAAAGTGCAAAAGATTACCTCTCATGATAGAACAGTTGATAGCATCTGTCTGAAAATGCCGCCAAGGCAAGTGTTTCCAGGGGGCACAGTCCCAATCATGCTGACATTTAGATTTGTAGCAATTTGTCAGGCACAGTCTATTTTTGCCTTAGAAAAATCGAAACGTTTATGCAGTAAGAAAATAAGGCAACTTAGAATGTATCTGCCAACATATTACAAAATAATGCCCTGATTTCATTTAGCCTTGGCCCAGGAAAAGAAACCGCATTTTTCAGATGACAGATGAAAGGCAGAAAAAGGCGTCTGGGCAGAAGAGCGCTCTTGGAGTTTCAAAGATTCAAAGTGGAACCACAAGTTGTCTGCACTTCTGTTGGTCATCAGTACTAAATTTGCTTGGAACCTCAGACAAGTCCCATGAATTCCAGCCTTCACTAATTGTGTACATAAATCCAAAGAAAGAGTTTCATTTCAACATTGGATGATACGGATAGCAGATACTATATCAAAACATCTGCATTTCACATGTTCCTTTTCCCCTAGTTTTATGATCTCTGTCCTTTAACAAACATAGGACTTCTTCAACCCACTGGCATTTAGTACATCAATCTCTGACCAAGTGTGCCCAGCCCAGACCCAAGGAACATACCGGGCCATTACTCCAGACACTGAGGGTAAGGTTGAAAACTTTTAGGCTCATGTTTCATCCCCTCAGCTGAACCCACCAGGCACATTCCCAAATGCCCACTCCTCTTGTTTCTTGAGTGGGCAGTGAGTTCACTGATTTTGTTGCATGAAAGCTCCTTTATATTCCCCATGCCATCATCCCTTGTTCTCACTCATATCACCCAATTTTTACTTCCCAGAGAGAACTTCTTGTCAACTGGAAAGAGGGGGGCTTGTAAATAACACATATAGATATAAAGAATATATACACATATAGATATAAAGAATACTGAAATCGTAATGCTTAGCATTCATGTAGCTCTCTTCGTAGATCTGGTCAGGCTTTTTACCATTTTTGCTCACTATTACTTGCAGCTCTACGTGAACACACGCGGGCAACACTGAATCAAAAGTCTGTTTCCATCAGCCAGTTAGTATCCTCTGCTCAAGTTACTGATAACAGTGCTGGCCACACTCTAACAAGCACATGGCATTCATTAAAATCAGGGGAAACACTCATGAATCACCAGCAGTGTATCACTACTACTTAAAGAATTCACAGGACAAAACTTTCTGATGACACGTAAACCACAGAAATGAGACCCTGAGACTTCATAATAAATGGACAGGAGATGTGATACAGTGCATGGGGACAGCCTTCTCAGCCAGCCAGCCTGGAGCTTCCAAAACACATGCCACCACACACTGTTGTTATGGCCGGAAGCTTCTGAGACAAGAGCAGCAACTTTAAGAATCTCTTGATTAGTTGGCACTGTTCCCTCAGCCCAACACAAGGAGAGGGACCTGAAAATACCAAGGAGGGGGAAAACTAATCTTCCTTTTCTGCTCCCCAAAAGGGGTTGCCTGACATCTCCCTGCCCAGCCTTAGCCATCTGCCCAACAGCTTTTCTGAAGTGAAAGAATACTTTGTCTCCTCCAAGATGAGTATTTCAAACACACCCCCTAAGCATAATCTGCTCTTGATCCTACTTGCACACTCTTCTACTGTGACCAATTCTTAATTTCAGGAAACTTCTCCTAATTGAATCCATGATGTTTTCTCCCAATCCACCAAGACTTCTCTTTACTTACTTCCTGCTTCGATTATATCTCATTATCTATCATTTCGATACCCTCTTATCCCCTGTCTTTTCTGTGGGCCCATCTAGCCAAACATACTCTGGATGAGTCCAAAGATCAGCTTTCTGGATGCCTGCAAAGAAGGCTGCTGAAGCTCAACTCCACCATAAATGCGTGACACCACTACTGAATGGCCCAGAGCAGTAGCAGCAATCTGAATATCTCATTGGTCAATGTATATCAGTCTATTTTCAAATTGTTCTCTTCAAACCCCTAAGGGTCCACCCTCTCATTAGACTCTCACTGAGTGATTCTAACTATTGTACAGAGAAAATAGAAAGTGTCATGAAGGAACTGTCCTTCCTAAGTCTCAACATGCGCACCTCCTGTGAATCACATCCTAGCCACATTTCCTCCCATCTCAACAGAGGACCTATCTCTCCTTTGCTCTGTGCTTTAGCTCTCATTCTCCCCTACCTTCTCAGAACCTTAAAACTGCCAATTACTCATTTTCCCTTTTATATATTTACTTTTGGCCACTTAACAACATAATTTTCATAATTCTTCTAACAACTTCCTCATTGCTTCTCTCAGTCCCTTCTCATCAAACCTCTTAAAACAGAAATCTATACCTAGCACCTCCACAGTTCCTCCTACATGTTCCTCAACTCACCTCAGTCTCACTCACGGTCATCACTCACTTGAAGGTCACTGACATCAAATCAAGTGGGCACGTGTCAGCAGTGTTCAACACTGTTGTCACCCCTCCTACTCCTCTATATACCATAACACCATACCTTTCTAGTGTTCTTTTCCAGTTTCTTCAGTTGGTCCTTCTCTGTGTCTTTTGTTGATTCGTGGTTCTAAATGCTCAAGTTTATCAAGACTCAGTTCTAGATCTACTGCTCTTTTCCTACTACCATTTGACCCAGGCAATCTCATCTCCATCAATGATTTGAATTCCACATATACACCTGTATATACTCCAATTCCAGAGCTGCAGCCCAAACCTGGTCTCTATATTCCACTGCTGATTTGACTTCTGCTTTTCTTTGTCTCAAAGGCATTTCAAAATCTACATATCCCAGGTAAACATGAATATCATCCCAACCAACCTGTGGTCTTTCAGAATATAATGTCCCATTGCAAGACATCACTCTCTACCCTATTAATACAAACCAGAAGCCTAAGAGTCATCCTTATCACCTCCTTTACTCTTACTTCCTACAGCACATCAATCATTAAATGTTTCCCAAACCCTTACACTTTTTCGCTCCCAATCAAATGCAAGCTTCCATATTACCTTCTTCCACACAACTACAATAGCCTCCTAGCTGGTGTATGTCCTTCTACTCTGTCATTTTAACCCTTACACACCCTACATCTATGTGGATCTTGTCCACCAGGTTCCTCCTGTTCTTAAAACCTTTCAGTGGAATCCCACTATCCTTAACATGGGAGTACTTTTTTTATTTTTTTTAAGATTTATTTATTTGACAGAGATCACAAGTAGGCAGAGAGGCAAGCTCCCTACTGAGCAGAGAGCCCAATGCAGGGCTCAATCCCAGGACCCTGGGATCATGACCTGAGCCAAAGGCAGAGGCTTTAACCCACTGAGCCACCCAGGCACCCCAACATGGGAGTTCTTAAAACTCCCTATCATGACCTGCAATGCCTATAGGGTCTGGCCCCCAACTGCATTTCCAGCTTTGGTTTGCACTCTTTTCCTCTGGTTACACTGTTCTTCCAGCCCCTCTCACCTACCCCAGCAACAAGGTATTGCCTCTCTGCCTGCATGAATCTTCTCTTCCCTCCTGGCCAGTGAGATTTTACGATTTTCATACATTTTATAATGTATTTTTTATACCTTTTATGATGTATTTTTGATTATCTGATAGTTTGCATCCCAGGAAATTTAAAAATACCATAGGGCAAGAACCATATCTGATTTTGTTCACCCCATCTTTCTACTTCTGAGTACAGTTCCTGACATGAAATAAGTACCTGATAAATATTAGCTGACTAGACACATATTGCTATTGAAACTGCCCTAAGTCTTTACCTAGTTCTCTGAAGCAATTCCTTGGTCCTTACTTTTTCAAAGGTCTTTTTCTTCACTCTACTGTTTGATGTGTTTGGCATTTATAGAGCTGTGTTATATAAGGAAGGGAGGGAGAAAGGGAGGGAGGGAAGGAGGGAGGAAGGGAAAGATAAGGGAGGGGAGGGGAGAGAGAAATAAGGAAGGAAGGAATAAAATTTCTAAGAAAAGCTTTTTCTAAGAAAGAGATACCATAAGTAAAACCAAAAAACAAATGGAGGAAAAATATTTCCTCCATTTGGTTCATCAAGTGATGAATAGATAAAGATGATGTGGTATACAAATACAATGGAGTATTATGCAGCATGTCAAAGGAAATCCTGCCATTTGAGACAACATGGATGGATTTTAAGGGCACTGTGCTAAGTCAAGCAAGCCAAGAAGTGAAATACTACATGGTAGCATTTTTGTGTGGAATCTAGAAAGAAAGAGAGAGAGAGAGAGAGAGAGGAAGGAAGGAAGGAAGGAAAAGAAAAGTCAAACTCATAGAAACTGAGAGTAAAATAGTAGTTGCCAGATGCTGAGGGTGGGAAAATAAAGAGAGGTAGATAAGATGGTTCAACTTTCCATGACAGGAGCAATAAGGTCAGAGGATCTAATGTAAAACATAGTGCCTTTTGTCTGTAGTGTCATTTGTGAATATCTTCTCCCATTCTGTGGGTTGCCTGTTTGTTTTGTAAACTGTTTCCTTTGCTGTGCAGAAGCTTTCGATCTTGATGAAGTCCCAAAAGTTCATTTTTACTTTTGTTTCCTTTGCCTTTGGAGACATATCTTGAAAAAAATTGCTGTAGCTGATGTTGAAAAGGTTACTGCTTATGTTCTCCTCTAGGATTTTGATAGATTCCTGCCTCATGTTGAGGTTTTTTTTAACGATTTCGAGTATATCTTTGGTATGGTATATGTCCAATTTTCCCAGCACTATTTATTGAAGAGACTGTCTTTTTTCCACTGTATACGTATTTCTGCTTTGTTGAAGATTATTTGGCCATACAGTCGTGGGTCCATATCTGGGCTCTCTAAACAACAAGTGTTGGAGAGGATGTAGGGAAACGGGAACCCTCGTACACTGTTGGTGGGAATGCAAGCTGGTGCAGCCACTTTGGAAACAGTGTGGAGATTCCTTAAGGAATTAAAAGTAGAGCTACCCTATAACCCTGCAATTGCACTACTGGGTATTCACCCCAAAGATACAGATGTAGTGAAAAGAAGGGCCATCTGTACCCCAGTGTTCAGAGCATCAATGGCCACAGTCACCAAACTGTGGAAAGAGCCAAGATGCCCTTCAATAGAAAAATAAAAATAAAGAAGATATGGTCCATATGTACAATGGAGTACTATGCCTGCATCAGGAAGATTAATACCCAACTTTCGTATCAACATGGATAGGACTGGAGTGAAGTCAAGCAGAGAGAGTCAAGTATCATATGGTTTCACTTGCTTGTGGAGCATAAGGAATAACACGGGAAACATTGGGAGAAGGAGAGGAGAAGGGAGCTGGGTGAAATCGGAGGGGGAGACAAAGCATGAGAGACTGAGGACTCTGAGAAACAAACTGAGGGTTTTGGCGGGGAGGGAGTTGTGGGGTTGGGTGAGCCTGGTGGTGCATATTAAGAAGGGCCCATATTGGCTTGGAGCACTGGGTGTGGTGCATAAACAATGACTCTTGGAACACTGAAAAAATAAAATAAAGCTAAAAAAAAAAAAAAAAACCATGGTAAGTATGGTGGAGAACGCTTTATTGTAATAACTGAAATTTACTAAGAAAGTAGAACTTAAATGCTCTCAAAAGAAAAATAAAGATAAATCTGTAAGTGGTGAAGGTATTAATTAGCTAGCTGGGGGAGTCCTTTCATAATGTATCAAATCACCACAATCTACTCTTTAAACATCTTACAATTTTATATGTCAATTATACCTCAATAAAGCTGAATCTTTTTAAAAAAGACAAACTGGGGGCACCTGGGTGGCTCAGTGGGTTAAGCCCCTGCCTTCGGCTCAGGTAATGATCCCAGGGTCCTGGGATCGAGTCCCGCATCGGGCTCTCTGCTCACCAGGGGGCCTGCATCCCTCTCTCTCTCTCTGCCTGCCTCTCTGCCTACTTGTGATATCTCTCTCTCTCAAATAAATAAATAAAATCTTTAAAAAAATAAAAAGACAAACTGTAGGAAAATATTTTCAATTCACACCACAAAAGACGATATGTACACACAGACACATATACACACTTATGTATATGTGTGTATATATGGGAGGCATACGTATACATGCCTCCCAGATATCAATTAGAATAAAACTAAGAAGCCAAGAGAAAATATGAAGGACAGGAAAAGGCAATATACAGAGAAGATAATATAAATAGCCCAAGCAAGAAGATGCTCCACTTTGCCCATAATAAGAGAAATGTATGTTGGCCCTTGAATAATGTGGGGGTTGAGGGTGCTGAGCTCCCCACACAGTTCAAAGTCCACATATAACTTTTGACCCCCTCAACTGAGAAAACCTAACTACTAATACAGGAACCACAATAGAGCACTTTTTACTATGATAACACAATTTCCTACAGAGATGAACTGCTGCTCAAGCCCAGACAACTAGTGTCACATGATGTTTTAAGCAGATACTCCCAACACTTGAGCTCACTGCAACTGCACCACGAAGTAGCTATAAAATTCTTATAGTAATACAGTATGTGCTACAGTGAGTTTTATGTAGCTATGATTTAATACTGCATCTTTACATTTGTTTATTATCTCTCTCAACTACAAATGGCACCCTGTATAGTATTATGCTTGAGCTGTGATCAATTTTAACATTTTTTAAGATTTATCTACTTATTTTAGAGAGAGTGAGAGACTGCACATGAGTGGGGAGGGGCAGGGGAACGGTGAAGTCGACTCCCCGCTGAGCATGGATCTCTATGCAGGGCTCAATCCCAGGACCTCAAAATCACAACCTAAGCCAAAACCAAGAGTCAGACACTTAACTGACTGAGCCATCCAGGCGCCCGAGTTTTAACTTTTTATAATAGATTTATATGTATTTTATGACAGTAAATGATAAGATAGACTAGTATCTATATATATTTTGTGCATTCATAACATACCCAACTTTTTCTTAATTTTTTTCAATATTTCTAGGCTATACGCTTCATCTGTAAGCTTTTTTCAAATTGTCACAAATCTCAAAAAAATTTTCCAAGGTATTTATTGAAAAAAAAAATCTGTATAAATGTGGACCCATACAGTTCAAACCCATATTGGTCAAGGGTCAACAGTATATTAAAATAACTGTATAGCCTTCAAATGGCCAAATGCAGAAAGTTTGATAGCAAAGACTGCCATCAAGACTCGGGATGATACCAACACCCCTGTACTGCTGGTGGAAGTATAACTTGGCACAAATCCCAGAGACAGCAGATGGGCAGTTATCTTCAAAATTTTTTTTAAAAAGTCTAGCAAATCTACCTCTAGGAAGAAATTATTCTGTATATAATAGTATACCTGCAACACATTCATATTTTTCTGCTTATAACAGTAAGAAATTAAGGAGGAACATGCCCAGAAAAAGAGGGATGGTTAAATAAAATATGGTCCATCATTACACTGTAACTATTAAAAAAAAAGAAAAAAGGAAACTCTCTATATACTATAGGGAAAGAATGATGTATAAGAGACATTGTTAAGTAAAACAGGAAAAGTTCAAAACAGTATTTTTTTTGTGTGTAAACAGACAAATAGGATCTATACTCACATTTCCTTGGATAAAAAATTCTCTGGAAGGATACACAGCCAAAATGAACTAATAACACTGCTTAGTATTGCATGATGGTGCTCTGGGGCCTCGGAACCAGAGGTGGAATATATTTCTCACTTCTGAATTTTCTTTGATTTTTGAACAATGAATACAAGTTATCTACTCAAAACATGGAATAATATCATTGTCCTACAGAGTCCATTTTTTTAAGTCACAGGAATGAAAGGCATAGCATAGGAAATATAGGCACTGGTACTGTAAAAGCGTTGTATGGGGACTGATGGGAGCTACACTTGCAGTGGACACAGGACCATGTACAGAGTTACGGAATCTCTCTGTTGTACATCTCAAAGTAATGTAACACCGTGTGTCAGCTGTTCTCAAAAAAAAGAGAGAAAAGAAAAGATATTGTTTCGGTGATATAATGCTCAATAACATATGAGATGCTACCAAATGTTAAGTGCTGAATGCAGGCAAAAAGACTATCCCTCTCTGTAAGATCTATGGATTTATTCTTTGTCACAGTGCCAAGTATCAGGATGACTTTCAAAAAGTCGTAAGCTAATGACAGTCCACAGCACTGCCTCCAAAAGTTTATTATGGTCCGTGGTCCATTAAGATGTCTGATGTTTTTTCTCCTTTCCTTCAGCAGGGTCACTTCATCCAACAATACTAAGATGGAGCGGCCGACCAAACGTGTATGTAATTCCCTGAAGCATTACATAAAACTGTGATCCTGCACAAATTCTGTTACTTCTTAAAAGCTTAAGTTTTCTAATTATAAATGAGATAATAATGCCCACATTGTAGGATACCGCTGTAACAATTCAATGAGCTAGTAGCCTGTAGAAGGACACACAGTCAATTCTCAAAAAATGGTAGCTAGTATTGTTAATTATTGTTATTACTTTTTTAAAGATTTTATTTATTTATTTGACAGACAGAAATCACAAGTAGGCAGAGAGGCAGGCAAAGAGAAAGGAGGAGGCAGGCTCCCTGCAGAGCAGAGAACCCGATGCAGGGCTAAACCCCAGGACCCTGAGATCATGCATGACCTGAGCTGAGGCAGAGGCTTTAACCCATGGAGCCACCCAGGTGCCCCAATTATTGTCATTATTAATATTAATAATTACTATTACCTCTACCACCAAACTCAAGAAACTGCTTTCTTGAAAGATCCCAGAGGGCAAATTACTCCTCATCCTACTCTCTTACTCACAGATCATCATACTTGAAAATCGTGCCTCTGGCTTCCACTGCATTTAGAGCCCTGCCTCAAGTGATTACAGTAAGAGGGAGTATGCTGTTTTTCAGGAGGTGGTGTGGAAATACAGGTCATTAAAACTTTACTATTCCTGGGGGAGGAGTCAAGATGGCAGAGAAGTAGCACACTGAGACTATCTTAGCTTATCTAAAGATTGCAAACACCTAAAAATCCATCAGCAGATTGAAGAGAAGAAGAATAGCAATTCTAGAAACAGAAAAACAACCACTTTTTGAAATGTAAGGCTGGCGGAGAAGTGAATCCAAAGCGACGGGAAGATAGACCCCGGGGGGAGGGGCCCCCTAACGGCAAGCGGCTGAACAACGGACCACAAAATCAGGAATTTTAAACAAGTCTGTTACGCTGAGGGACATCGCTCCAGAAGCTAAACTGGGGCGAAGCCCCACGCGGTCAGTGTGGCCTCAGGTCCCGCAGGGTCACAGAAGGATCGGGGGTGTCTGAGTGTCGCAGAGCTTGAGGATATTGTAAGAGGAAAGCTGGTTACAGAGACAGAGCCGACAGTAAGCTCACAGCTCGGGGTTACCTTGAAACAGCCGCAGGCTCGGTGAGCTCAGAGCGCGGCCAGAGGTCAGGCAGACGGGAGTTACTGGGCGCTGTTCTCTGAGGGCACACTGAGGAGTGGGGCACCGGGCTCTCAGCTCCTCCGGGCCAGAGACCATGAGGCCGCCATTTGTATTCCCGTCCTCTGGAACTCTACGGAAAGCGCTCAGGGAACAAAAGCTCCTGAAAGCAAACCCAAGCGGATTATTCAGACCGACCCCTGGTAAGGGCTGTGCAATTCCACCTCGGGCAAAGACACTTGAGAATCACTACACCAGGCCCCTCCACCAGAAGATCAACAAGAAATCCAGCCAAGACCAAGTTTACCTACCAAGGAGTGCGGTTTCAATACCAAGGAGAGCAGCAGAATTCTAGAGAAGGAGAGAGCAAAGCACGGAACTCATGGCTTTCTCCGTGTGATTTTTCAGTCTTGCAGTTAATTTAATTTTTTCTTTTTCATTTTTTTTCTCTTCTGCTAAAATTTTTTTTCTCTAAAATTTTTTTAACTTTTACCCTTTTCTAACGTTTTTTTAACTAGTTTATCTAATATATATTTTTTTTCTTTTTTATACTTTTTTTACGTTTTCTTTTTTTAATTCTTTTTTTATTTATTTCTTTCTTTTTGAACCTTTTTTTATCCCCTTTCTCCCCCCTCACAAT
>NC_081558.1:70057991-70076928 GCF_022355385.1 Mustela nigripes
TGTGAAGTGTGTAAACCTGGCGATTCACAGACCTGTACCCCTGGGTTAAAAATATACGTTTATAAAAAATAAAAAATTAAAAAAAAATTTACTACTCCTTTTGATGTAAGAAAAATGTAAACATTTCCTGTAAGGAAATAAAATAGCTATCAGGTCAGTTTTATTTTAAGAGAACATCCAGGATGTACAGCCATTTATTAACCCAATCTTCTAGTAAGAGGCATTATGGCTGCTGTCAGCTTTCTTTCTTACAGACCTTTCCACTGTGAAGGCCACTGCATCTGTCTACTGGGTTACAGGGGCAAAAGAGGCTGAGGTACATACATAGAAAGAGAACCACGACAGTTCCACATCATGGTGCTGCCCCACTTCTTCCCAAAGTGGCTGTCCCAAGGTAGTCCCAACAGCCAGGTAGGAGTTGCCTCTGAGTTGTAAGTTCATTGCTATCTACTGGTGTCAGATTTCATCTTGACCCATCCATATCCTGTGGTCTTCATTTGAATTTTCTTCATTATTAACATGGTAAGTATATTTTTGTATCTCCTCTTTTGTGAAATACCTGGTCAAGTGTTTTGCTCATTCTCCCACTGGGTTTTCAATCTTCTCTTACTGACTTGTAGGCATTATCTATATGGTCAAGATCTTTCTTCTTTCCCTTTTTTTCCCTTCTTTCTCTTTCTTCTCCTTTTTTTGGTCTTTCCCACTGAATTCCTCAATTCATTGGAAACGGATTTATCATATGTATTGGGAAGAAATTGAAATCCATAATTCTTCCAGGTAGATAACCACTTGCCTGGTTCTACTGACTAAAAAGGTCCTTCTAAAACTAAGCGTGAAAGAGGAAGGGTAAAATAACAAATACAGGGCAAAGTCTGATTAAAAAAAAAAAAAGCAGCTTATCCCTAGATTACCTCCTCTACCCAATAAGTTAGGTGACTGCCACTGAACTTGCACCCAAGAAGACATTGAAATTGGGAGGTTTATTCTGAGAGAAAATGAAACAGAAAGTTTCTAGACTGGGAGAAAGTAGACCAAATCAAAGAGACCACTACCAAAGTACAAATAGAGACTAAGTGAATTCCCATTGAGGCTTCCAGCCCCCTTCCCCAGAAGACTCTGAGGATTCTCGCGGCCAGGGCCCAGGCTTCCAGCTGATAACTAGGATGCTCTTCATGCTCTTTAGCAAAACTAGCCCAAGGCAAACATATTAGAGATATTAATGAAGCTCAAATTAAATGTCTGTACAGATGATCTTAGTGTGAAACTCAAAAGTCAAGAAAATTCATTCATGCACTGAGAACTTCTAAAACAGGCTCAATTCTTAATCATGATCAAACCAAACATTACCACTTATCTGCAGCCATGCCTTTGCTTGAATTCTAATTGCTGACATTCATCCATGCTCTTTTCCATTGCTGGATAGTATTCCAGTGTGTGGATATACCACAACTTAGTCATTATTGATGGATGTTGGAACTGTTTCAATTTATGAATAGTGCTAAGAATATCTTATGCTTGGCACATGTAAACATGTCCCATGTTGGGTAAACACCTGTAAGTAAAATTGCTGGATCACAACGCATTCTTAGATTCAGTTTAGTAGACACTGCAGATGATCAGTTTTCCAAAGTGATTATTAAGACAATTTACATTCCAACAGGGAGATATAAAGAATTCCAGTTGCTCTACATTTTTGCCAAAATTTACGTTAACAGATTTTTTTTTTAAAGATTTTATTTATTTATTTGACAGAGAGAAATTACAAGTACACTGAGAGGCAGGCAGAGAGAGAGAGAAGGAAGCAGGCTCCCTGCTGAGCAGAGAGCCCGATGCGGGACTCGATCCCAGGACCCTGAGATCATGACCTGAGCAGAAGGCCGCGGCTTAACCCACTGAGCCACCCAGGCGCCCCACGTTAACAGATTTTTTAATCATAGCCATTCTGGTGAGTATCCTTTGGTACATCATTACAATCAAACTGAATTTTCCTGATGATTAATAAGGTTATGCACCTTTTTGTGTGTTTAGTGCCCTCTTGGAGAATGACTTTTGTAAACTGTCTGTTCAAGTCTTGTGTTCATTTTCCTGTTGGGCTATCCCCTTTCAGTTCTTTAGATACTGTAATTAAGAGCCCACTGTTTATTATGTGTGTGTCAAATACCTTCCTGCACCCTATGTCTTATTATGTTATTCTCTTAATGATGTCTTTTGATGAACAGAGTTCCCAATTTTAAGGTAATGCAATCTATCAATATTTTCCTTCTTCAACTGCTTTAGTGTCCTGTTAAAAAAATGTTGGTCAACTCCAGGATCATGAAGATATTTTTATTTGTTATCTACTGGAAGCTTTATTATTTAAATAACATTTTTATATTTAAACATGCAATCTATCAGAATTGATATTTTATACAGTATAACTTAATACAGTCTCTCTATACTGATATCTAAAGTAATCCAGCACTATTGTAAAAACCAACATTTCCACTGTCATCTCCTATCTCTTCTGCTCTTCTTCATGTTGTCTACCCTGAATTTCTCTCTATCCTAACCCCACCTTACTTCAGTAGATTAATTCTCTTTTCAGCTGTGTCTAATCCAGAACTCCTACTTTCAGTTACTGCATTTTTCAGTTCTTGAATCCCCATTTTTGTTTGTTTTTATTGCTCTAGCTCTCTATTGAAATGTCTCATCTGAACAGGAATATACTGATCTCGTTATTTTAAGGTCAACATCTGATACGTCCATCGTCTGTATCCTTTGTGGATACTGTTACCTTGTTTGTTTGTTTGTTTGTTTTTCATTTGTTTTTGTCATATCATCTTATGTCCTCGTAGGCCTAATTACTTTCTATTGAGGGTTAGATTCTATACATGGAAACTGGAAATGTATTTTGCAGCCTAGGATTAGACTTCTCCAGACAGAATTTACATTTGCTTCTGGAAGGCAGTTGGGGAATCAATAAGCCTGGATCACTTGAATCCACTCAGATATTGAGATGTTTCAGAAGAAGGCTTCTTTCCTTGTTCCAGGAAATCCCTTATATAAGTAACAGGTAGCTCCAGAAACAGAAAACAGAGAATATGGAAATGTTTATCTATTGGAAATCAGGGGATCCAAAAAAAATCTTGCCAAAATTCACAGGGTATTAAAAAAAGCAAATTAACACTCGTCTATAAGGAACTGATTTTTCCTTGGTATTTAAATTATCTGTTACAAAATGTAATAATGTGCTACCTAACTACCATAGCCTGAAATATATCTTTTATTTTTTTTAAGGCGAAAACTACTCAAATAGTTTCCAAACACTAGCACAGACTTTTAACACATAAGAAAATATCCATTATTCTGCTGGGAGAAATAAAAGACTGATGGGATCCATAACAATATCAAACTAACTCTAGAATGACACTTCATTTCTTTGTGCTCTCCCCAGTGCCCTCCCATTATAGGATGTGTTTACACAGGCTATAGTAGGATAGATTGGCTTTACTGACAGGGGGAACATTAGCTTCTAAAAGGATTCACATTCTATGAACAAAATACAATGTGGGAACATTTGAGTGTAGTGTCCATAAACACTTTACAATTGCTCTAAAACAAAACTGTAAATGATGTTTTTTAGCTTTCTACAAAGAGATCAAGTTAAAAAGACCAACAATCTGCACTGTAATCCAAGTAAAACATAAAAAAAATAAGATTCACTCCTCTTCCCCTCCCCCATAACCTGTAATAGAATTATTTCTGCCTAGGACACGTCTTCTTTCCAATCTACTGCCTGGTCCCCCATTTCCTTCCATTTATTCCTGTGCGTCATTCCCACCAATCTGACCACAGTGTTCTTACTATCATCTCCCAAGGAATCTTATGCTCATTCCACACACATACATCTTTATAGGTCCCTGATCTGCCTCCTGCTGTACCACGTGAGTCTGCAGCCAAACCTGCCATATCCTAAACTTGTTTATATCTCCAGTACTTATATCAGTGCAGTGCCTTTAGTAAAATGAACTCAATGAGCACAAGGATAATGATATTCATTTATTAGATCAATATTTACAGTGTCCACTATGTGCTAAGCATTTTTCTAGATGATGGGGATAGGGCTCATGGAATGTACATTCAAGTGGGAAAATGATAATTAACAAATACCTACAAAATAGTTTACCCAGTGGTAAATCCTAAAAGTTAAAGAAGAGTAAAACAATTAGTCACTTGTCAGAGAAGGCATCTCTGGCAAGATGACATTTAAGCAGAGAGCAGATGGAGTGAAGAAGCGAGCAATGTGGAGGCCAGGGCAAAATGTTCCAGGCAGCTGGGAAGGCACAACGCAACATCCCAAAGCAAGCATGTGCTTGGTGTGTTCTTGTGTGGCTGGAGCACAGTGACAGAAAAGAGCAGAGAGATAGGCTCCAGATCTTGTAAGACATTAGAGGCCATGGTAAGAACCTTGACTCTCACCCTCAGTGAGAGGGAATGGCATGATCTGACTTGTGGGTTAAAAACAGCTCTGGATACCATAAAGAGAACAGATTATACAAACATAAGAATAAATACTAGTGAAGAGCCAGTGTCATAGTTCGAGTGAGAAATTGTCGTGAGATTCTAGGTATTTTTTTAAGGTACAAATAATTAGACTTGTTATTGATTAGAGATGCAAGATGTGAAAGAGAGAAGCCAGGAATAACTATGTAACTAAACAACTGGAAAAACGGAGCTGCCATTTTTTGAGAGGGGTACAGACCAATAGCATAGCAAACCTGGGGTAGAAAATCCAGCATTAGACAAGTAAGTGTGGATATCATGTTGGCTGCTGACATGCGAGTTCAGAGGTTAAGGTCTAGGCTGATGACACTAATCTGACAATGATCTGACAATGACCCACACGCAGATGGTAGGTAAGGCCATTAAACTAAAAGAGATCTCCAGCATGGGACTACTACTGAGATGGGATCATCAGGAAGGACCAGCAAAGGAAACTGAGCAAGACCTAACTAGTGAAGGATGAAGAAAACCATAAAAATTATTCTGGATGCCAGGCCACCCTGAAAGTACTTCAGAAGTACAGGAGAAGACAGTGGACTTCCAGTTTGTGGTAAAGGCAAGTTAGTTATTCAGACAAACCTCCCCACTATAAAAAAACACAAAAAAGAAACATGCTGAATATATATCCATTTAATAATCATATTAAATTATGTAGAGCACAAATAAGCATGGGAAAAATGCCCAAGTAATTGTCTACTATTATACATGAAAGGCGTGGTTCATATAGGACTTTCAGGGACAATATACTTGGGCACCAAAAGTGTTGTCTCTGAAACAATTCAAATGGAAGAGATGGTGATACTCCCTGGAATACCATGTCAGATGTTTCAGAAAAAACTCAAAGAGCTGATGTCAACCAAGCTGTGGTAACACCTCAATAAAACAGCTGAAGAAGATGCCTGTGGAGTGTTAAAATGAATCCGTCTTTTGAAATGCAAGAATGGAAAAAATTTCTAAACCAGTATATTCTTTTATGTAATTTTAAGTACATACATGTAACCACCATAATGGGTTTAAAATTTAGAGTTATAGGTAGATATGTGTATTTCATCAAATTCCTTAAAAAAATACACACACACACACACACACACACACACGTTCACCATGGTTCCAACAAGCCTTTTTGAATCTATCACTGAAAAACTGGGTGTTTGTGTTATAATCAGAATCACCTTGAATTCAACTAACTCCAAGATGTTTTCATCAGATTATTCTAGCTTTTATAAGGAAAATAAATCATGGGGGGGGGGGTGCAAGATTAGAAACAGAGAAACCAGTTAGCAGGCTAGTGTCATAGCCAAGGAGAGATGCTGTTGGCTTGAACGAAGAGTAGGAGAGGTCTGGATGGAAAGTAGGTAAATGGGGAGGTTTAGGAGGAAGAGTCAATATGTTTTGCTGGTGAAATGGACTAAGTGATGAAAACAACAACAAAAACATGAGTTACTCAGAGGTTTGGGATCAAATAACTAGATAAAGAATACCACCTAGAATGTTAAATGCTATTGAGATGGTGGAGTCTGGGAGTGGAGATGGAGGTGGAAAGCAGATCTGGTTGGTACAGGTTAACTAAGAGGAGATTCCTCTTAGGCATGCCACTGAACATTGAACACATGGCGATCATATAAGCCTAGAGTGGTAAGAGGTCATTTCAGTGCCTACCAGCAGATAAAAGGGTTTGAAGCCATTGGATTAGATGAAATCACCTCAGAATGATAGGAAACAAGGAGGACCTGGAATGAAACAGAAGAGGGATAACCAGCTAAGAGAGCCTGACGTGGAATGAAAGCAAGGACTGTCCACCAAGTTCCAACTGTGAGCTCTATAACTACAAAAGTAGATTCTGTGTCCAGTTGGCAAGTTGAACCCAAGCATTTTACCTCCCATTTTTGCATCTACAACCAGGAAACTGTACCATTCACAGCCAGAACCTTAAAAGAATTTCCTAAAGATGATGGTGCAGATATAAGTGCACTGAGGGAGGGCCCAAATGCCCAGGATGGAAAACCTGGCTGAGAAGTGGGGAGAACCCCAGCAGAACGTGAAGCTCTAAATGGCAGGGAAACAAGACAGGTTTATAGATGTAGAGCCTGACAAGGGGAGGGAAGTTTCTCAACCCTATGAACTCTTTTTATTTTTTTTTTTTAAGATTTTATTCGTTAGAGAGAGAGCAAGCTCACACGAGTGGGGGGAGGAGCAGAGGGAGAAGCAGACTCCCCACTGAGCAGATGTTTAACCAACTGAGCCACCCAGGTGCTCCCCCCACGAACAACTCTTAAAGGAACTGCATATCAGCAAGCTTGGTGCAAACGCCATGCTAACGAAAAGGAGGAGCACAGAGGGATTACAGGAAGAAAACTGATTATCATTTTTTTTCCATCAAGGTAAGTATACTCTTTCATCCCCATCACCTACTTCCTACATTTCCCCCACCACCCTCTCCTCTAATAACCATCAGTTTGTTCTCTATAGCTAGGAGTCTGTTTCTTGGTTTGTCTCTTTTTTAAATTTGCTCCTTTGTTTTGCTTCTTAAATTCCATATGAGTGAGATCATATAGTATTTGTCTTTCTCTGGCTGACTTACTTGGCTCAGCATTATACTTTCTAGCTTCAACAACACTATTGCAAATGGCAGGATTTCATTCTTTTTATGGCTGAATAATATTCCATTATATAATATACACCACATCTTCTTTATCTGTCTTATACTGATGGACACTTGGGCTGCTTCCATAGCTGGGCTATTGTAAATAATGTTGCAATAAGCATGGGGGTACAAGTATCCATTTGAACTAGTGTTTCTGTATTTGGGGGGTAAACACCCAGTAGTGTGATTACTAGATCATAGGGTAGTTCTATTTTTAATTTTTTGAGGAACCTCCATACCGTTTCCCACAATGGCTGCATCAGTTTGCATTCCACCAATAGTGCAAGAGTGTTCCTTTTTCTGCACATCCTTGCCAACACCTGTTGTTTCTTGTGTTTTAGATTTTAGCTGTTCTGACAGGAATGAGGTGACAGCTCATTGCAGTTTTGATTTGCTTTTCCCTGATGATCAGTGATGGTGAGCATCTTTTCATTTGTCTGTTGGTCATTTGGATGTCTTCTTTGGAAAAATGTCCATTCTTGTCTTCTGCCCATTTTTAATCAGACTATTTGTTTTTTTGTATTGAGCTGTATCAGTCCCTTATGTATTTTGGATACTGTTTATCAGCTATGTCCTATGAACAATTCTTAAAGGACCCACAAACCAGCAAACTTGGCACAAAGGCCACGCTAACTAAAAGAGGGAGCACAAGAGAACTGCAGGAAGGAAATTTTTTAAAGCAAAGGGATGACTTGATAAAAAAAAAAAAGTGGCATGTTAAGGAATATTAATCTAGTAGTGGCAGGAAGGATCAGAAAGGGAGTAAGCCACACAGGCAATTAACAATTACATGTGAACAGGTGGAGGAGAAACAGAAAGGAGCTCAAGAACAGAACAGACTGCCTGGAAATGGTGTGACTAGGAGACAAGATTTTCATAATATTGAGAGAGACAAGATTTCACAATATTGAGAGAATGGCACCACTTCCCACACTGTGGGAAGGCAATTAGATAGGTTTTAAGAATGGAAAAGCCACACACCTTGCTTTAATTTAATCCATGCCCTTCCTGAAGATGCCTTCACCTCTGCCTCCCATTCAAACTCCCTAGCCCCAGGACATCTCCACTCCCCTCAAGTTCTACTGAGCTCGCTGTGCCCATGGATGGCACTGCTCCACTGTCTGTGTCTACTGCAGATCTTCCCACACTACTGCAGTACTGTGCAACCTGGGAATAGCCATCCCACTTGGATTCATCCTAGACAACTTCACAATCGGTTCCTTGCTGTGGCCATATACTATTTCTAGAGAACCAAAACACCACATTTTTCTTTGCTGCGCTACACACTAAGCCCATTTTTATCTATCTACTGCACATTCTTTAACTCATAACTGGTTTTTTCCCCCATACAGCAAAAATTTGTACTTTAAATCTCTTCCATCGCCTTGTCAGAATCCTCAGCAAATTAATCATCCAATTTAAAACTTCTGTTTGTAATTAAAGCTACTGTCTCTCAACTTAGGAAAGTCGGGTGATAAGTGGAGTTTGGGCCCCGATTCAAATTGCATTCACTGAACATATCTACAAACCTTGTCAGTGATTATTTCTTCAGTTCCTAAATTTATAACTGGAACAGGCATATTTAGCAACTAGCAGAATCCATCCACTGGCTATCTGATCTGTGCAGTGAGGCCTATTATGATCAGAAGGGATAAATGGCAGTGTCTGGCATATCCCCTAACAAGATAATAACTCACACCAGTGGAAAACCAAATCACACCAAATTACGCCAATAGCAAAAATTGAAAAAATGTCCCCATTTAAATTAACATAGCCAGTGCAGAATCTTAGAAATGACTATGCTAGATCTTGAAAGACTGTAAGTGATCCAAAATAGGAACAGGCTGTGACTCCAGCTGCAGCTGATTTAAGATTCAGGATCCTTCCTGAAGCAAATCAACACCGCCCTGGAATTGTAGTCACTATTGACCTGACAAAGGCTTTTTACTGTTACCAGTTTAGAAGAACCACCAGCATGTGTTTGCTTTTACTCATCAGAGTAAACAGTCAATGTCCACTGCCTTGCCTTTGAGTCACGCCATGATCCTGCTCTCAGCCATAAAACAGTGGCAAAGATCTAGGTCATCTCAATGTCTATCCAATATCACACTTGCATGCTACTTTGTTGGCATTAAGCTGATTGGACTTGAGGAACAGTTAGCAGCGGGTACTTCCGTTGGTCAGGAAGACATAGGAGAGACAGATAAATCCCATAAAAATCCATGGGCCTAATAGTCCTCAGTGAACTTTCTGGGGCTCACTGGTCTGGAGTACATTGGGGCATCCCTCCGGGTCAAAAACAAATTATTGCATCTTCTACCAACTACGACCCAAAAAGTGGCCTCCTGTGAACTTATGAAGCAACATGTACCACCTTTGAATGTGTTCTCCTTAACTCATTTTCTGAGGAACCCATTTAAAAACTTGCTAGTTTTGAACAGAGGCAGTGTGAATGAAGGCTCTGCTGCTCTTCCAGCCTGCAGTGTAAGCTGCTCTGCCACTCAAGGCACCCTGACCCAGCGGAGCTACTGATACTCTGAGTGTCAGTGGTGAACAGTGTTGACAGAGCAAGTCCCAGGGAATCACCAAGAAGTGGATCACAACACAAATCTCTAGGGTTGCTATATTCTGAAGGGTTGTATTTCCCCTAAAATTCACCGTTTGGACTCCCAAACCCAATGTGATGGTGTTAGAAAGCAACTAGGTCACCCCTGAGAGGTAATTAGGTGATGAAGGGAGAGCCTTCATGAATGGAATTAGTGCCCTTATAAAAGAGATCCCACAGAGCTCCCTAGTTCCTTCCTCCATGTGAGGACACAAGGAGAAGTTTATGACTGGGAGAGGGCCTTCCTCCAACCATGCTGGTACCCGAATGTCACACTTCCACCCTCTGGAACCGTGTTTTTGTTGTTGATAAGCTAGCGAGTCTCTGGCATTTTGTCATAGCTGCCCAAAGGGACCTGGGGGTTTTAGAGCAGAGCCACATGCTCATCTGCAGATAACAATTCTTTGTAGAAACAGTTCCTGATGGAGAAAAGATGCATAACTGTGAACATCGAAAGATCACATCATCTGAGTTACCTTTTATTACCTGTAACATTAACCAGACACACCAAGCTACTAGGCTGGGCATGCAGAGCAGTAACCCACCAGGGAAACTAATCAGAAGAAGAAACTGAGCTGGAACAGGTCCAGAATGTACTAGTAAGCTGCCTAAGTAGGTGGCTGAGATTCCTCTGACACACACTCTATGGCATTGCCCCCCCATCCTTTGATCCTGATCGAGAATTACGACCACGTGACTGAAGAGGAAAACCACTGAGCCTGCTTGCTGAATGGCGCGGTACAATTTGCTGGCACCAAATCGAAGTACACTGCTGCCTGCAGTTTACAAACCAAAACACAAGAGTTCCAGGAAAGGAAATCCTCCCAGGTTGCAGAGCTTCAGATACATTTTGTTAAAGCCTGTGTTTAAATGAAGATACAGCTCCAAGCAGAGATGCATGCTGATTCCTGGGCACTAGCTAACAGCTTAGAAGGGTGGTCAGGGACTTAGAAAGAACAAGATATGAAGACCGATGACAAGTGCTGGGAATGGGGTATGTAGGCAGACATATCTGAACGGGCACAAAGCATGAAGATATCACTGAACCATGTGGATGACCTTTAGTGGGCATCCCCGTCAGAGGAGGTTCTCAATTACTGGACGACATCATCTGCAACATCAGTCAGGACTCCCTCCAGCCACTCTGGGACTTGCTCAACGGGCCCACATGCAAAGCAGCCCAGGCAGCAACAACGAAGGCTATGCGTGGGCTCAGCAAAAGGAATGCTCCTCATCAACCATGACCTGGATGTTGCCACTTCAGCCAACAGGAGAAGCCAATGCTGAGTGCCCCATTTGGCCCCATTTCCTGGGGAGACCTGCCAGTCATCTAGCAACAAGTACAAGTTTACTGTCAGGCAGTAAACTCCCCTTGGTGTAACAAGTTACATATCCTGGATACGGATTTGCTTTCCCTGCCTCTAAGCATCTGCCTGTGCCACTAACTGTGGATTTAAGAAATGCCTTATTTATCATCATAGTAATCAATATAATAATATATCTGACCCAGGATTTTATTAACAGTAAAAGAAGTGTGGTAATGTGCTCAAGCCCATGAAATTCACTTATCTCAGCAAGCACCCTTTTTCCCACGAGCACCTGGCTTGACTGGAAGGAGGAATGACCTACCCACTGACAACTCAGTCATGGTGCCAACTGGGAAGGACACAGTGAAAAATTGTGTTATGTCTTACAGCATTCACAGGGTTTTTATTTCTGGTCTCTGACCCCACAGCTCTGCTAGATTGGGTCCAAGGAAGAAGGAAAGCTGCCACCAGAGGACACAACAGCAATTCCATTTTAGGGAATGAGGGTTACGCTACTGTGTAAGAGTGAGCGGTCATGATTATACTGTGGACAGGGGCAACTAGAACCAGGGGATTGGGTAAAGAGCCTCTAGGTACTTCCATAACAGTTAAAGTTAATGAAAATCTCAGCAAGCAAGTAAAGGAAGACACACTGAGGGAGGATTCATTCCCATCTTTCAGGTCCTTGACACTCTCATAAAAGTACAAACCTGTGATTCAAATTTACTTAAAGCAGTGGAACTACTGATTCATCGGGATTCCTGATACACATTTTTAAATGCCGTCAAAAAGGTAGCTTCACCTACTGGTTAAAAGTTGTCCTTTAATCTGTACTTTCAGGGGCACCTGTGTGGCTCAGAGTGGGTTAAGCCTCTGTCTTCAGCTCAGGTCATGCTATCAGGGTCCTGGGATCGAGTACCACATTTGGCTCTCTGCTTGGCAGGAAGCCTGCTTCCTCCTCTCTCTCTACCTGACTCTCTGCCTACTTGTGATCTGTCAAATAAATAAATAAATTCTTAAAAAATAATAATAAAAATAAATCTTTAATCTGTACTTTCAATGTAAGATAGTGATGGTTTTTTCCTTAATATATTATGATGGGTAGAAATAGTATTTGGTTATAATTTTAATTTGCATTTCAATTGCCTATTAAGTATCTCTTCATATCTTCATGAATCTCTTTATAGAATATAGGTTAACTCTTTGTTATATATGATAAAAAATTTCATGAATTTTGTTAACATGAAATTTTATTTATAATTTGGGAGTATATAAAAGTTCCTAATCTATATCCTACAATCCAGCAATTACACTACCAAGTATTTACCCCAAAGAGACAAATATAGTGATCTAAAGGGGCACATGCCCCTGAATGTTTATAGCAGCAATGTCCACAATAGCCAAACTGTGGAAAGAGCCCAGATGTCTATCAACAGATGAATGAATAAAGATGTGGTGTGTATGTATGTATATACATACCTACCTACATACACACACACACACGACAGAATATTAGTCAGCCATCAAAAAAATTAAATCTTGCCATTTGCAATGACACGGATGGAACTACAGGGTATTATTCTAAGTGAAATAAGTCAATCAGAGAAAAACGTTATCATATGATCTCACTAATACATGAAATTTAAGAAACAAAACAGAGGAGCATAGGGGAAGAGAGAAAAAAATAAAAGAAGATGAAACCGGAGAGGGTGACAAACCATCAGAGACTCTTAATCAAAGGAACAAACTGAGGGTTGCTGGAGGGGGTGGGGGGGTGGGAGGGATGAGGTGGCTGGGGTGTGGACATCAAGGAGGGCACACGATATAGTAAGCACTGGGCATTACATAAGATGGATGAATCAATGACCTCTACCTCTGAAACCAATAATGCATTATGTTAATTAAATGAATTTAAATTTTTAAAATAAACACACAAACAAAAAAGGTTTCTAATCTATATACAGCCAAACGATCAGTATTTCCTTTCATGGTTTCTTTCATTGTTTTTCTACTCAAAAAACTTTGGCTACAAATATTTAAACATATTCTTTCTCAGCTGCTTATGGTTCCTTTTTGGTACATAATTCTTTAATCTATCTGGAATTGGCTTTTGTATGGTGTAACCTGAGAAAAATTCTTCCCACACAGTTAACCAATTATACAGAATAAATGTTTCTTTAAAAAAAATCTCCAAGATCAAAGTAGACTTTTACTGTATTTCACTAGTCACCATATTAATAGTAATGCTATGGGGAAGGGGGAGAAAAAAAAAACCTTGAAGAAAACGTGATCCCTCAGGAGTCACTGAAATTCCAGGCTCACAGAGCAAATCTATACAATGAGCTTAAGAGACTATTCATCCTCTGAAAGAATTATCACTTCTAGAGACAACTAAGACCCTATTTTATCATCTGTCATATTCAATATGAGCAGGAAACCCTTTGGAAAAATAGGTGGACATTTTGGGGCCATCATGTAATTTTTATCTGATCCTGACAGCTCAATTTCACTGCCTGTCATGCAAGATAGATTTGAAAACTGACATCATAGAAAATGTGCTGATATTTAATCCATAAAAGGCCAATGGTGATGACAGTAAGCAGGAAAAAATATCTACATAATGTAGTAAAGGTTATAGTGGGCTCTCGATGTGAGGTTTCAAGTTCTCAGGCAGATGAACAGCATCGTAGTTAGTTTAGAATTCTATCTGCTAGTGGAGTTCCAGGGGACAGGTAAGGAAGAATAAAAAATCTTGCATACAAACTCATCACAGAGAATTTTAATATCTCTCTAACCTGATTTCTGCCCTCTTTTTGCATATTTTTATATTCAACCTTAAATTTATAGACACCTTAATATAATACCTGGGCTGCAAAGCACAAAGCAACAAGTACCAAGATTTTCCATAGTCTGGGTGGGCTACCTCTGTGTTTCTGAGAGTAACACATTCATAAATTTAATCTAAAAGTTGAAAAGAACTTGAGCTTTGACTGCCTTAAGGATTCCCTTAATCTTTAAAATCAGCTAGTGTTTATTGCTGACATTTTTTTCTTCATTATACTTTAATTACAGGAGTGAAACATTCTTATAACAAGGCTAAAATAAAAATGAATAAAAATAAAAATCTCCTGAATAAAAATAACAATCTCCCTATCCCACCCTCCTCTGATAATACCAAGTTGGTATTATCCTTCCCTAGTTTTTTTTTTAAATAAATTTTTATACAAATAGAAGAGTTTTTCCCATTTTTATTTGTTTTATAAAAATAACTTCATTATATGTGGCTCCGCCCTTTCATTTTGCCACTTGTCTATAATGAACATACCTCCAAGTTAATGAATCACTTATACGATAGCTTTATCATTATTTTAATATCAATGTATAGTATGGATAGTATTTCCAGATAGTAACCACTAGAAACAATGCTACTACATCGGACACCCTCAGGGATACATCCTGAATAATTCATGCTTCTTTTTGTAACACCAAAAGCGGATCTGTTAGAAAGAAAGTGATGTGTATTGTTAAGTCATAGATGCTTTTAAATTACTTTCCAAAAAGTTGCACCAATTTGTATTTCCATAGGCATCACTTAAAAGTGACTTTATATTTCCAATTATGCTCCATTCCTCCCAGATCTTCCCTCTTATAGCTAAACATGCCTGGACATAATATAAAGAACAAGCATAAGATGACTCTAAAATATGCAAAAAAGGAGGCAAGCTGTCTGGAGAATAAAGGATTTAAGGAACAACAAGCCGTGAGTCTCCTCAGTTTCCTTACTGCGGCTCACATATTCAGAAAAGGATGTTGCAGAACTTGCAGACCCACAACTATCCCCCAAAAGAGAAAAGTCTTGCTTCCCTTAGCCAAAGCACCAGTAAAAAGATAGCCCAAGGGGAAATTTTTGTAAGCTTACCTGCCCTACTTTGGCAAAACACCAACAGAAAACTGCATACAGCCTCTCCTTCCTCTACAGTTCAGTAGAGGCAGGCAATGGGCCACCCCAAACAGCAGGTAGCCCACTCCCACTCCCCAGGGGGGAGGTGTGGACAGGCCATCGAGCAGCTAATCTTCCATCCTCTGCCTGGTGGGAGCAGGCAGCAACAATCTGATCCCACCACCCACCACCTCACCCCAGGGACAGCATGCAGTGAGCTGAGCAAGCAACTGATCCTCCACTTCCTCCCCAACCAAACCAAGACCCTCTCCACTTTGCCAGAGAGCTGGATGCAGCATATCTGAGGCAAAGCTATTCTTCTATTCCCAAGCCAGCAGAAGAAAGCAGCAATGTGATTCCCCCATCAGGTTAGTGTTAGTGGGGTCCAGTAGTGAGCGGAATCTCCATTTCTTAACAAGCAACACAATTTAATGACACAAGTTAAGGTGAAGACACAGTGTCTCCTAAGATAATGGGCAAAATGTCCAAATCCAGTCAAAAATCATTAATGGTAGCAAGAACCAGGAATATCACAACTGGAATCAAAAAAACCATCAACAGATCCTAACACCAATATGAATCAGGGCTACAATGATCTCATAATAATTTTAAAACCACCATAAGAAAAATATTTTAAATTCTCTTAAAAACAATGAAAGAACTGAAAGTTTCAGGAAAAATAAATGTTATAAAAAATACAAAATAGAGAACTGGAAAATACAATAACCAATATAAAAAACTCACAGGAGGGAGGAATCAAGATGGCGGAGAAGTAGCAGGCTGAGACTACTTCAGCTAGCCGGAGATCAGCTAGATAGCTTATCTAAAGATTGCAAACAACTGAAAATCCAACGACAGATCGAAGAGAAGAACAGCAATTCTGGAAACAGAAAAACAACCACTTTCTGAAAGGTAGGACCGGCAGAGAAGTGAATCCAAAGCGACGTGAGGATAGACCCCGGGGGGGAGGGGCCGGCTCCCGGCAAGCGGCGGAGCAACGGAGCACAAAATCAGGACTTTGAAAAGCCTGTTCCGCTGACGGACATCGTTCCAGAGGGTAAACTGGGGGAAGCCCACGCGGGGTCAGCATGGCCTCAGGTCCCGCAGGGTCACAGAAGGATCGGGGGTGTCTGAGTGTTGCAGAGCTTGTGGGTATTGGAACGGGGAAGCCGGCTACAGAGACAGAGCCAACAGTGAGCTGGCAGCTCGGTGTTACCTTGAAACAGTCTCAGGCTCGGTGAGCTCGGAGCGTGGCTGGAGGTCAGGCAGACGGGAGTTATTGGGCGCTGTTCTCTGAGGGCCCACTGAGGAGTGGGGCCCTGGGCTCTCGGCTCCTCTGGGCCGGAGAACAGGAGGCCGCCATTTGTATTCCCATCCTCCGGAACTCTACGGAAAGTGCTCAGGGAAAAAAAGCTCCTGAAAGCAAACCCAAGCGGATTACTCACCCCGGACCCTGGTAAGGACGGTGCAATTCCTACTGCGGCAAAGACACTTGAGAATCACTACACCCGGCCCCTCCCCAGAAGATCAACAAGAAATCCAGCCGAACCAAGTTCACCAACCAAGGAGTGCGGTTTCAACACCAAGGAGAGCAGCAGAATTCCAGAGGAGGAGAAAGCAGAGCACGAAACTCATGGCGTTTTCCCTGTGATTTTTTTTAGTCTTGCAGTTAATTTAATTTTTTTCTTTTTCATTTTTTGTTTTTTTTCTCGCCTTCTGGTAAAATTTTTTTTTAACTTTTACCTTTTTCTTTTTTAACGTTTTATAACTAGTTTATCTAATACATATATATTTTTTCTTTTTTATATTTTTATATGTTTTCTTTTTATAAATTTGTTTTCTTTTCTTTTCTTTTTCTTCTTTTCTTTTTTTTTATTTTTCTTTCTTTTTTTTTTTCTTCCTTTTTGAACCTCTTTTTCTCCCCTTTCTCACCCCTCACGATTCGTGATCTCTTCTAATTTGGTTTAAGAATATTTTCCTGTGGTTGTTGCCACCCTTTTAGTATTTTACTTGCTCCTTCATATACTCTTATCTGGACAAAATGACAAGGCAGAAAAATTCACCAAAAAAAAAAAGAACAAGAGGCAGTACCGAAGGCTACGGACCTGATCAATACAGACATTGGTAATATGTCAGATCCAGAGTTCAGAATGACAATTCTCAAGGTTCTAGCTGGGCTCAAAAAAGGCATGGAAGATATTAGAGAAACCCTCTCGGGAGATATAAAAGCCCTTTCTGGAGAAATAAAAGAACTAAAATCTAACCAAGTTGAAATCAAAAAAGCTATTAATGAGGTGCAATCAAAAATGGAGGCTCTCACTGCTAGGATAAATGAGGCAGAAGAAAGAATTAGTGATATAGAAGACCAAATGACAGAGAATAAAGAAGCTGAGCAAAAGAGGGACAAACAGCTACTGGACCACGAGGGGAGAATTCGAGAGATAAGTGACACCATAAGACGAAACAACATTAGAATAATTGGGATTCATGAAGAAGAAGAAAGAGAGAGGGGACAGAAGGTATACTGGAGAGAATTATTGGGGAGAATTTCCCCAATATGGCAAAGGGAACGAGCATCAAAATTCAGGAGGTTCAGAGAACGCCCCTCAAAATCAATAAGAATAGGCCCACACCCCGTCACCTAATAGTAAAATTTACAAGTCTCAGTGACAAAGAGAAAATCCTGAAAGCAGCCAGGGAAAAGAAGTCTGTAATATACAATGGTAAAAATATTAGATTGGCAACTGACTTATCCACAGAGACCTGGCAGGCCAGAAAGAGCTGGCATGATATTTTCAGAGCACTAAATGAGAAAAACATGCAGCCAAGAATACTATATCCAGCTAGGCTATCATTGAAAATAGAAGGAGAGATTAAAAGCTTCCAGGACAAACAAAAACTGAAAGAATTTAAAAACACCAAACCAGCTCTACAGGAAATATTGAAAGGGGTCCTCTAAGCAAAGAGAGAGCCTACAAGCAGTAGATCACAAAGGAACAAAGACAATACACAGTAACAGTCACCTGACAGGCAATACAATGGCACCAAATTCACATCTCTCAATAGTTACCCTGACTGTTAATGGGCTAAATGCCCCTGTCAAAAGACACAGGGTATCAGAATGGATAAAAGAACAAAACCTATCTATATGTTCCCTCCAAGAAACTCATTTTAAGCCCAAAGACACCTCCAGATTTAAAGTGAGGGGGTGGAAAAGAATTTACCATGCTAATGGACAACAGAAGAAAGCAGGACGGGCAATCCTTATATCAAATCAATTAGATTTTAAGCCAAAGACTATAATAAGAGATAAGGAAGGACACTATATCATACTCAAAGGGTATGTCCAACAAGAAGATCTAACAATTTTAAATATCTATGCCCCCAATGTGGGAGCGGACAACTATATAAACCAATTAATAACAAAATCAAAGAAACACATAAACAATAATACAATAAGAGTGGGGACTTTAACACTCCCCTCACTGAAATGGACAGATCATCCAAGCAAAAGATCAAAAGGAAATAAAGGCCTTAAACGACACACTGGACCAGATGGACATCACAGATATATTCAGAACATTTCATCCCAAAGCAACAGAATACACATTCTTCTCTAGTGCACATGGAACATTCTCCAGAATAGATCACATCCTCGGTCCTAAAACAGGACTCAACCAGTATCAAAAGATTGGGATCATTCCCTGCATATTTTCAGCCCACAATGCTCTAAAGCTAGAACTCAACCACAAAAGGGAGTTTGGAAAGAACTCAAATACATGGAGACTAAACAGCATCCTTCTAAAGAATGAATGGGTCAACCAGGAAATTAAAGAAGAATTGAAAAAAATTATGGGAACAAATGATAATGAAAATACAACGGTTCAAAATCTGTGGGA
>NC_081558.1:70081928-70107361 GCF_022355385.1 Mustela nigripes
TCTCCCAAACCATAAGTGACTCTTAATCTCACAAAACAAACTGAGGGTTGCTGGGGGGAGGGGGTTTGGGAGAAGGGGGTGGGGTTATGGACATTGGGGAGGGTATGTGCTTTGGTGAGTGCTGTGAAGTGTGTAAACCTGGTGATTCACAGACCTGTACCCCTGGGGATAAAATTATATGTTTATAAAAAATTAAAAATTAAAAAAAAATCTCACTGGATGGGCTTAATAATAGAATGCAGGTGGAAGAGAACATAACCAGTTAATTATTAGCAGATTAATTTTATTTATAAAATCTGAAAAACTGATTTAAAAAAAAATACTTTTAAAAAAAAAAGCAGTAGGCCTCCCTGGGGGCTCACTCAGCTAAGCATCCAACTCTTGATTTCAGCTCAGGTCATGATCTCAGGGTGTGAGATCGAGTCCCACATTAGATGTGGAGTCTGCTTAAGGTTCTCTATTTTTCCTCCCCCTCACCTCCACCTGCTCTAAAGGAAAAAAAAAAAAAAAAGCAGAGTCTCATCACATGTAGAATAATCACAAAATACTTTACACAGGGATACCTCATTTTATTGAGCTTTGCAGATACTGCATTTTTAACAAACTGAAGGTTTGTCAACTGTACATGAACCAGGTCTATTGTGTCATTTTTCGAACAACATTTGCTCACTTATGTCTCTGTCACATTTTGGTAATTCTTGCAAGATTTCAAACTTTGTCATATTATTTATTAAATTTGTGTTGCTGCAAACTCATGATAAAACTTTAATAGATGAGGACTTGCTTCTCATGGATGAGCAAACAAAGCAATATCTTGAGAGGGAATCTACTTTTGGTAAAAATGCTGTGAAGATTGTTGAAATGACAACAAAACATTTAGAATATTACACAAACTTAGTTGATAAAGTAACAGCAGGGTTTGAGAAAATGGACTCCAATTTTCAAAGAAGTTCTACTTGGGTAAAATGCAATCAAACAAAATCACATGCTACGGAGAAATCATTCATGAAAGGAAGAGTCAATCAGTGAGGGAAACTTCACTGTTGGATTATTTTAGAAATTGCTACAGCCACCTCAACCTTCAGCAAGTACCACCCTGATAAGTCAGTTGCCATCAACATCAAGGTAAGACGCTCCGTGAGCAAAAATTTAAAAAAAAAAAAATTGTATTTCACTGAAAGTTCAGATGATGGTTAACATTTTTTTTTGCAATAAGGTAATTTTTAATTAAGGTGTGTGTTTTTTTAGACATAATGCTACTTCACACTTAATAGACCACAATATAGTTTAAACATAACTTTTATATGCATTGGGAAATTTAAAAAATTCATTTGACTCACTTTATTATGATATTCACTTTACTGTTGTAGTCTGGAACTGAACCTGCAATATCTTTAAGGTATGCCTGTATTTTTATCCTCAGAGTCCCAAGAAGAAAAGGAAAGGAAGAATGGAATGGAACAAGTATTTGAAGAAATAATGGCTGGAAAATACCCAAATTTTCCAAAAGAAATAAATCTATGTATTTAAGGAGCTGAGCAAACTCAAAATAGAAGAAACTCAAAGAAATTCACACCACAGGGACGCCTGGGTGGCTCAGTTGGTTAAGTGGCTGCCTTCGGCTTGGGTCATGATCCCAGTGTCCTGGGATTGAGTCCCATATCCGGCTCCTTGCTCGGCAGGGAACCCACTTCTCCCTCTGTCTCTGCCTGCTTCTCTGCCTACTGGTGATCTCTCTCTCTCTCTGACAAATAAATAAATAAAATCTTTTAAAAAAAAAAAAAAGGAAAGAAAAGAAATTCACACCACAGATAAATTACAGTTAAGCTTCTAAATCCTAAAAGACAAAGAAAATATCTTTAAAACAACCCAAGAGGAATAGCCCATCACTTACAAAGAACATCAACTGTAATAACAGATTTTTTCATATAAAACTATGAGGACCAGAAGAAAGTCCTATTCTGGAGGACTTACAAAAAAAAATTGTCAACCAAAGTTTTAACTGCAGAGAAATACGCATTGGGAATGTAAGAGAAATAAAGATTTCTCAGAAAAAGGAAACGCAATAGTTCCTTTATAACAAACCTTTCTTTAAAGAAAGGCTTGAGAAAGTTCTCTAAACATAAAGGAAACTATAACATCAGATTAAGAATACCAAAAAAAGTAAAGAAGAACATCAGAATGGGCAAAACTAGGGGAATATATAGTAGTCTAACTAAATAAAGGCAGAAGTGGCTATATTGACACTAAATGAAGTAGGTATCACAGAAAAGAAAACTATCAAAGAGGAATTTAAATAATGATAAAAGCATCCATCTGCCAGGAAGACATAACAACCCTAAATATGTACATGCTAAACAATGGAGCCTCCAAATACATGAGGTAAAAACTATTAGAGATGTAGTGAAAAGAAAGGGGACCTGCACCTCAGTGTTCAGGGCAGCAATGTCCACAATAGCCAAACTGTGGAAGGACCTGATATGTCCTTCAACAAATGAATGGAGGATGTAGTTCATATATACAATGGAATAATATTCAGCCATCAGAAAGGATGAATGCCTACCGTTTACACCTACACGAATGAAACCAAAGGATATTATGCTAAGTAAAATAAGCCAAACAGATAAACACAATTACCATGTAGTTTCACTCTTATGTGGAACATAGGGTATAGTGCAGAGGACAATAGGGGAAGTCAGGGAAAACTGGGAAGAAAACAGAAATGAGACTCTTGACTCTGGGAAACAAATGGAGGGCTGCAGAAAGGAAGATGCGTAAAGGGATGGGGAAGCTGGGTGATGGGAATTAAAGAGGGCTGATGATGAGCAGTGGGTGTTATATAAAGAACTAATGATCTACTATACCTTGGCTAATTTAATTTAAATTTAAAAATCAAAATTAAAAATATAAATAAAAATTGTTAGAGCTAAAAAGAGAAATAGACAAATCCACAAGTATAATTGCAGACTTCATTATCCTATATCCAGTAATTGCCAAAAATCTAGAAATAAAAACTGTAAGAGTACAAATTATCTCAACAATACAATGAAACAAGAGAATCTGACGCAGAAAGAACACTCCACCCAACAATTAGCAGAATTCACATCCTTTCCAAGCATCCGTCCAACATTCACTAAGATAAACTGTTTACTAAAGCATAAATCTCAACAACTTTTTTACGAACTGGAATCATACAATGATTCCATAACAAAATCCAACTTGAAATCCAACTAGAAATCAATAACAAAATCCAACTAGAAATCAATAACAAAATGACAACAGAAAATCTCCAGCATATGAAAATTAACACATTTCTAAATAATCCATAAATCAAAGAGGAAGTTTTAAAGGAAATAAAGATGCATATAACTGAATGAAAGAAATTTCTAAGAACATAAAATATGTACGAAAGCAGGAAAAGTGTTGCTATAAAGTGGACTTAAAACATTCAACCTACATGAGAACTTTTACAGAGAAAGGACTCAAATCAATAATCTCAGTTTCTACTTCAGGAAATAAAAAAAGAGCAAAACAAACCCAAAGAATAAGGAAAAAAATGATAAAAATCAGAGAAGAAATTGACACTGAAAACAGAAAAACAATAAAAGATAAATGAAACAAAAAGGTAGTTATTTCTTTCAATTGTTAAACTTCTAACACAACTGGGCAAAAAAAAAGATACACATTACCAATATCAGGAATGAAAATGGATATTACTACAGATCCTTCACCAGTTAAAAAATCGTAACACCAGGAAAAAAAACTTTATTCTCATAAACTCAACGACACAGAAGAAATGGGCCAATTCTTCAAAAACCATTTAACCAAAACTTGACAAAGACAAAATTAATAATCTGAATGGCCCTGCAATGAATTAAAAAATTGGATTTGGGTAAAATACTCCAAAAAAAAAAAATAAATAAATCTCCAGGACCAGATGAAGCCATTGGAGCAATCTACCAAACATTTAAAGAAAACTAAACACCAATTTTTATACAATCTCTTCCAGAAAGCAGAAAAGGAAGGAACATATGCCCACTTATTTTATGAGGCCAGTTTTATACTCAAACCAGAGAAAGAAAGGGAAAAAGGGACAAGAGGGAGGAAAGGATGTCCCCCCCCACACTCCTACCCCCAGAAAGAGGGTAGATTTATTTTCAAATCAGGATAATGAAGATAATGTCTCCTTCTATGGGTAAAAGTTGGGCAGGCTTGCCAGCACCCCTCTTAAAATGGGGGTTTCCTAATCACAGCCCTCCTTAGCAATGACACAAACCCCCTCATCGTCAATATCTTCCACCTGGGCCGGCTTGCACATCGTGTCTCCCACCATGGGACCTGGGAGTCGAGGAGAACCAATTCAAACATAACCTTCATGCTGTCCACTGTGCCCTGGGTAATAAAGTCCTGTCCCTGACCAAGGAGTCTGAGTCTTCTGCCTGCATCTATTAAAACCAGCAGGTTCGCTCATTAGCTTATAAGCAGGATGAAACTTTTCAGTTCTAAAAACTATTTATTGCTAAGTAGTTATTGCAAAGTAATATAAAGAGGCCACAGTTTACCCATAATTATTAGGTTTATCTTCCCATACATATATGTATATACAATAGTTTCAAGCCAGAAGTACAATTATTAACACCAACAACAAGAACAAAATATACCTGTAAGTTTCTTAACATGGTTTTCTGGTCCCTAAAATATATCCCAATAGAAATATACTGCCAAGTACTGTGATTTTAAAAACATGTTTATATCTCTTCTCTGGGGAGTTATACCACAAAGTTGATACCAGGTTACTTTTTCCATTTTTACACACTACTTTATTTTTACTGTTTTTATTTCTTTTTACTTTTAATCATGCACATTTATGTGATTTTTACATCTAAGTCATAAACCATTTACATTCAGAGAAGTAGAGCTTTCTTCCCTGCCCCTACTCCCTATTTTCCTTTCCCTATAAATTATTTTTTGTTAACTTTTCATTCATCTTTCCATTCTCTTTTTGAAAATATTAGTAAATGCATGTATCTTTCCTGTTTTCACCCCCTTTCTTATACAAAAGTTAGTATACCATAAATACTATTCTGCACCTTGATTGTTTTCAGGATAACAACATACCTTGGAGACCACTCATGGTTGTGTATCAAGATCCTCCTGGTCTCTTTCCACAGCTGCCTAGTCCTCCATTATGGGGACTGTGGTTTGGCAGAATTCTAAAGATGTGCCTCTCCCAAGATTCCCACCCCTCTGACATCAAACACTAATCTAGGCACTGCAGGGAAGAATTTGAAGAAGCCATTAAAGTCTCAGTTCAGGGGCTCCTGGGTGGTTCAGTGGGTTAAAGCCTCTGCCTTTGGCTCAGGTCACGATCCCAGGGTCCTGGGATCCAGCCCCACATCGGGCTTTCTGCTCAGCAGGGAGCCTGCTCCCCCAACCCCCCGCCTGCTTCTCTGCCTACTGGTGACCTGTCTGTCAAATAAATAAATAAAATCTTTTTAAAAAATTAATTAATTTTTAAAAATCAAGTCCCAGTTCAATTAAGCTAAAAATATGTAGATTATCTGCAGGACCCTAACCCAATCAGGTGAAACCTGTAAAAAGCAGTCTTCTGTGGCTGGAAGCAGAAGAGGGAGGTCAAGGACATTTGAGGAGGGTGGAGGGGATTTAAGGACTAAGTAGCCCCCTGCTGGCCACCAGGATGAAAGCAAAGGGCTCCACTGTACACTGAGGATGTAGAAGGTCAGTCTCCAGAAGCTTGAGAGCTATCCCCAGCCAAAGGCCAGCAAGGAAATGGGGACTTCAGTCCTACAGCTGCAGGAAATAAATTCCACCAACAATTACTCAGCTTAGAAGAAGACCTAACAATTAGTGAAGCCTCAGATGAAGACTGCAGTACAAGCCAACACCTTCCCTTCAAGTCTATGAGATGTGAGCAGAGGGTCCCGCTACACAGCACCCAGACTCGCAACCCCAGGGCTGTTAGATTAATAATGTGCATTGTCTGAAACCATGGAGTTTGTGGTAATTTGTTACAGTGGGAATACAAAACTCATACAAGGTTGCCTACAGTTCTAGAGCCAGTCTCCTGCTGATGCGTCTTTTGCCATAACAAGCAATGCCTAGTGGATGTGTCATTCACTTCTTTGCTAATAATAGATCTTCGGATGCTATCACCTAGAAGTTAAATGACTGGGCGAAAAGGATAAAAATATGTGATTTTTCTAGATATTGTCAAATTCCTCTTCATGGTAACTATATTTTACATCCCCACCAGCAAAGTATGAGAAGGCTGGTTTCAAAGAAGGCATACAAATAGCCAACAGACACATGAAAAAGTGCTCCACATCACTTGTCATCAGGGAAATACAAATCAAACCACAATGAGATACCACCTTGTTTCAGTTAGAATGGATCAAATTAACAAGACAGGGAACAATGAATATTGGTGAGGATGTGGAGAAATTGGAGCCCTCTTACAGTTGGTGGGAATGCAAGCTGGTGCAGCCACTCTGGAAAACAGCAGGGAGGTTCTCCAAGAAGTTAAAAATAGAGCCACCTACCGCCCAGCAACTGCACTTCTGGGTATTTACCCCAAAGATACAAATGTAATGAAAAGAAGGGGCACTTGCACCCCAATGTTCACAACAGCAATGTCCACCATAGCCAACCTGTGGAAGGAGCCGAGATGCCTTTCAACAGATGAATGAATAAAGAAGATGTGGTTCATATATACAATGGAGTATTACTCAGCCATCGGAAAGGGTAAATACCCATCATTTACATTGACATGGATGGAACTGGAGGGGATTATGCTAAGTGAAATAAATCAATCAGAGAAAGACAATTATCATGTGGCTCCACTCATATGTGGAACATAAGGAATAGTGCAGAGGACCACAGGGGAAGTGAGGGAAAACAGAGTAAGAAGAAATTAGAGAGGGAGACACACCATTACAAACTCTTGACTCTGTGAAACAAACTGAGGGTTATAGAAGAGAGGGGGGTGGGAGGGTTGGGTTAACTGGGTGATGGATATTAAGGAGGGCTTGTGATCTGATGAACACTGGATATTATATACAACTAATAAATCTGTGAACACTACATCAAAAACTAATGATATACTATGTATTGGCTAACTGAATTTAAATTTTAAAAAAAGAAACCTAAGTTTACATCGAAAACAAAGGAGAAAGCTGGTTTCCCCATAGCCTCACAAAGAGAATACATTTTCGGACCCTGCCAGTGCACTGAGTGAGAACCACTGTCTGCTGATTTCCCTTAGAATGAGGAAGAGCAAAGTGCATTCCTCTTATGAGGAAGCTTTCACATTGACTTGGTAGGCTTAAAGGCTCTCCTCATTCATTTCTCCAAGAGATGTCTGTTTATAAGTTTCGTCTCTGTTTCTGCTGTGTCCCTTTTATCTGTTGGAGAGTTTTGGCTTCTGTAACCCACGTTAGAGGCTTCCCTTAAATACCTGGTAATTCTTGAGGTCCATTTATATTTTTAAATGATGCACTGGAGTGTTGTTGGGAGGTGCCTGTGCAAGAGCAGGGTCTAGGGCTGATGGACTCCACTCCAAGAATATTCAGCAAGGTGTCACTAGCTGCAGAAGGGGACATCCAAATGGCAGCCCCTATAGGACTGCCATTTGGTCAGCTTCCCAGAGATGAATCTCCAGATTCTGGCCAATAGTACATTAGCCAGGCTGCCAACAGCCTGCAAGTGCAGTAGAAAAGGGGGTGGAAGGCCTCACCATTCACAGTAAGCAGACTTGCGAACCATCCTCAGATTTCTCAGAAGGCAACTCCCTCATCTCCCTCATATCTATGGGTGAGAACACCTGAACTGGCAATATTTCCAGTTCACACTATCCAGAATGCATTTCAAGTCCCCTGCTGCACCAGAAGAGGCAGAGTCTCCTGGAGGTTTCCGCTGGAGGAAGAGCGGTGGGGATCAACCCTCCATGCAGATTCCCCAACAATGTTGCCTTGAGTCTCCCCTACCCCTCACTACCACCATCAAACATAGCAGGCACCCCTAATTCCCAACCTCTCCAGAGTTCTGTCACGCAGTCATCAGGTCTTCTCATGGCTTTCCCCACACAGACCAAAAGGGATCTCGCCAATCCCCATTCTGCTAAACAAGCAAGAATTCATCTGTCAGCTTTCCAGCTTCCAGAATCCAAAGATGAGGTGACAGTGCTCATCGGCTTTAGCCATCCTTCCTTTTACCTTTGTAGTTTTGTGACTTTCTCATTCCTTTACTTGCAGCTCTGGACAGTATCAGAAGAAAGTACATTTGAGCAGAAGATGACTGACTGCCAACATTTCTTCAGTTAGAAATCCTCCATCGGTTCCTTTCTTCCCACTGGCATTCAGGGTGTGTGAGGTCTCCTATTGTTTTCACATGAAATGCCCAGGTCTCTGTCATCCACTTGGTGTGGTTCAGTGTGTTCTATCATGGGGCCTTTCAAAGCCCTAATACCATCCCCAGCAGAAGCCATGCTCTTTTAGTTCCTCTGCTGGATTTCAAAAAACAGCCAGTCCACAGAGTTTTCATTACTTGTTTGTTAAAATTCTGTCAAGTCCATTCGTTCTGCCCTGGTGAGAGCTGCCTGTCCTTCATTTTCCTCCTCCTTCAAGTACCATGTCTCTGTCAATGGACTATGACACATTAACAAATGTGCTTACTCACGACTTCATCTACTCAGCACCTGACCAGGACAGGCTGTGGCAAAGCAGCAGGTGGTGAGAGGGAGCTGTTTTCTTCAAGTATAAGGAAATGAGGTTGTCTGCCTGCAGCCTCACCAACTGGGGCAGATTGGCCTCCACTGAGTCTTGCTCCTGATCTCCTGGGCACAGGCATGCTAGTCCCAACAACAACACATAGAAGGTATCTGCATTTTGGACCCTCCCAAAGCCCAAGAATTGCTATTCGCCAAGGTGTAGAGGATAGTGAGTCAACTCTGCCACCAGCACAGGAAGAACGGAACCTGTCCTCACCTCTCCAGCAAGGCTAAGCCTCACCTTCCAAGCTCCTCTACACACACCTGGCTCACAGTGGTGCTCCAGAGAGTCGGCAGGGTGGAAGTCGGGGCCAGGGTATGCACAGACCACCATCTTCCCACCACTGCTAAAGTCTCTAATATTCATTCAGACACACAGAAATCATAGCAATTTCCTGAGGATACCAAAGAGATCATGCCCAGGCTCTGATGGTCTGAATGCTTTAGGTCTTTCCAGTTAAAGGGTTTTTGTGGTTGGGGTTGGGAGGGGGGTCTGAGACAGGATGATCAGAGTGGCTCTCAGAAGAAGAAACCCCTACACTGACCAGAAACCTGAATGACCTGAGGAATCCAGCCATGAAGACATCTGGGGGAAGAGCATAATGGGCATAAGGAACAGAACCTGGGAAAGGTCCTGAAGTGAGTCTGGTAGGCTTACTATGTTTGAAAAGCAGTAAGAAAAACTATATGGCTGGAATGGAGCAAAAGCCAAGAAGAGTCATAGGAGACACGGGCTGAGAGGTGGGCAGGGACTAGGTGAAGCAGGGAAGAAGAGACCAAGGCTATCTTTTCAGCATGATAGGATGTTGTTAGAAGAGTCTGAGCAGGGAAGAAACAAAAGCCAATTCACACTGTGTAAGAGATTCTCTATTTGCTACATGGAGACCAGACTATGAGTCTAAGAAATGATGTAAGAACATCTGTTAAGAAACTATACTATTTTTCCTGGTGAAAATGATGGTAGACACAGAGTAGAGTGGTGAGGGGCCTTTACAAATAGATAACAACTTCTGCTTCTGGCTCTAAGGGACAAAGGACGGGATGCATGCTTCCATTTGAAACAATTATAAAACATGCAGTCACCAGGACAGTATGGTACTGGCATAAAAACAGACACATAGATCAATGGAATAGAATAGAGAGCCCAGAAATAGACCCTCAACTCTATGGTCAACTAATCTTTGAAAAAGCAGGAAATAATATCCAATGGAAAAAAGACAGTGTCTTCAATAAATGGAATTGGGAAAATTGGACAACCACATGCAGAAGAATGAAACTGGACCATTTCCTTAGACAACACACAAAAATAAATTCAGAATGGAGTAACGACCTAAATATGACACAGATATCCATCAAAATCCTAGAGAACACAAGCAGTAACCGCTCTGACCTCACCCACAGCAACTTCTTGCTAGATGTGTCTCGAAAGGCAAGAGAAACAAAAGTAAAAATGAACTACTGGAACTTTATCAGGATAAAAAGCTTTTGCACAGCAAATGAAACAGTCAACAAAACCAAAAGACAACTGACAGAATGGGAGAAGATTATTTGCAAATGACATATCAGATAAAGGGCTAGTATCCAGAATCTATAAAGAACTAACCAAACTCAACACCCAAAGAACAAATAATCCAATCCAGAAATGGGCAGAAGACATGAACATTTCTCCAAAGAAAACATTCAAATGTCTAATAGACACATGAAAAAAGGTTCCATATCAGTCAGCATCGGGGAAATACAAATAAAACCACATTGAGATACCACCTCACACCAGTCAGAATGACTAAAATTAACAAACCAGGAAACAACAGGTGTAGACAAGGATGCAGAGAGAGGGGAACTCTCCTACAGTGTTGGTGGGAATGCAAGCTGGTGCAGCCACTCTGGAAAACAGTATGGAGGTTCCTCACAAAGTTAAAAGTAGAGCTAGCCTATGACCCAGAAACTGTACTAATAGGTATTATCCAAAGAATAAAAACATAGTGATTTGAAGGGGCACCTGCACCCCAATGTTTATAGCAGCAATGTCCACAATAGTGAAAATATGGAAAGAACCCAGAGGTCCACTGACACATGAATGGACAAAGAAGATGTGGTAAATATATACAATGGAATATTACCCAGTCATCAAAAAAGAATGAAATCTTGCCATTTGCAACAACGTGGATGGAGCCAGAGGGTATTATGCCAAGAGAAATCAGAGAAAGACAAATACCATATGATCTCACTCATACATGGAATTTAAGAAACAAAACAGATGAACATAGGAAAAGGGAAGGGAAAAATAAGATTAAAACAGACATGGAGGCAAAACATGAGACTCGTAACTAGGAAATAAACTGAGGGTTGCTATAGGGGAGGCGGGTGAGGGCATGGGGTAACTGGGTGATGGGCATTAAGGAGAGCATGTGACGGAATGAACACTGGGTGTTACATGCAACTGATGAATCACTGAATTCTACCCCTGAAACTAATAATAAAGTCTATATTCACTAAATTGAATTTAAATGAGAAGTTTTTAAAAACACAAGTAAAAGTTAGACAAAATATGTGAAACATCAGTTTTTAAGACATGGGTTGTAAAACAAAGCTGGATAATGATCTCTGAGACATGGAAAGAAAGGAGGCTCTGTAGGAGCTTCAATATACCCTGCACTTAGTTCTGATTAACCTGCAACATAAGGGCATGCTAAAAGGCAAATATCAAGGAAAAATCTAATAGAATCCTATACATGCCTTCCAACCAATGAATATGCTCAATTAAAATCACATACTCATAAACTAATATTGGCATGTGACACTATTTATCTGTAAGAAAAGACATTTTCAAAGACAAGATGCACAAAATTAAGCTAGCAATCAGCACTTACACATTTACAACTGATTTGATGAGGAAGACACTAATTTTGATCCCTAATTACGCAAAATGTTCTCTCTCCCTCAGAAAAAGAATTCTGTTCTTCTCATTTCTAAACCTGCATTATTAAAAAAAAAAGTACTCATTTATTAGTATATTTTTACTATGTCAACTCAAAAATCTGTAGATATTTGTTTTCTCTCTTGTTATAAAAGTACATTCATCAATAAAAAAAATTGTGGAAATTTGTTTTTTCTCATTACATAAATATAAATAGCCACGATTTTGCCTCTTAACCCATAAATCCTAAAATATTTACTCTCTATTTACAGGAAAAAGGCTTTTCAACCTCTAATCTAGATCAATCTAGCAATTCTAGGGTCTCCTCAGTGTTCTACAATGAGTAACAAGCTAGATCAAGAAATAGATATTCAACCATATATTTAAGGTTCCTCTGGGTTATAATTTCACATGCATCAGACAGTCTAGATGCTAATCAGGAAGGATCACAACACAAAGGGAATCTGGGGTGTGTCAGAACAGCTTCTCCTTTCAGAGGAAGAGGGTGGAACCCAGGGAGAGTGAGATCTGCCCAGCCCAGGTCCAGTCCAGAAATATCTCCCTGCTCTGCCTCTTCCTCTACTCTTGAGTAGACTGTTCCGCTGGGCTTCCAGCTGCTCATTCCAGAATCTTACAAAGGTGAATGACCAAACCACCAGTCAAAAATGCCTCCCAAAGATGCAAACCAGAACCAACTTTAACACCCTGCCGTGAACTGTCCTCACATCTAGGAACTGTGGCTCTTTCCCACCACCCTGCTTCAGCTCTAGAAGACTTCTCTCGGTCATCTATATTTCCTAGACAAGGCTGTATGTGAAAAATTAAACCCTTGGAAAAGTCTAGGGGGAAAACATTTCAATATTAAGTACACAGAGGCCACAAAATACTATAATAAAACAGGTTCCATATTGATGTTATTGATGAAACCTTATCAGAGAAAATCATACCTTGCTTGGCAGCCGAGCAGCAGCATCTCGCGGTTATGAATCAAAATATATAAAAGAATGAGGAAGGCTTTTGCCCTAATGGAAGTTGAGGGGCTGTCGAGTAAACGAATAATTGTAGAGACAAAATCCTGTGGAAGACATTAAAACATTTTTTGAGAAAACATAAAATGAACAGAGCAGTCAACTATCAGGGTCAGTAGTGTACAATAACTAAACATACAGCAAAAAAAAAAAAAAAAAAAATCAGCTACTATTTTTGCATTCTTAATTTGTCCTGGACTCTATACTAAAATTTTAGTATGTAGTATCTCGTTCAAACCTGAAAACTAGACATAACAAGTTGACGCTATTATCCCTACTTTTTTGAAAAATTTAATCATCAATTTGAGAGATAGGGCACACATGATTGTGGGGGAGGAGGAGTGGTAGAGGGAGAGAGAGAAGCAGACTCCCTGTTGAGCAGGGTGTCTGATGTGGGGCTCACTGCGGGCTCCTTCCCAGGACCACAGGGTGATGACCTTAGCTGAAGGCAGACTCAACCTTCTGAGCCACCCAGTAGTCTCAGTGTTATCCCTATTTTATAGAGGAAAATGAATCTTGAAAAGTTAAGCAATCCAAAAAGTTGAACTGAAATCAAGGCCAGTGGGACAACAAAACCTGCCTCTTAACCACTCAACCACCCAAGAGAAGTGTGGCAATAAACAACCTGAAAAACTGGAAGTCACGACTGTATGTACATGTGAACATCTGCACAAACTTGCATCTACAGAAAACGTATCTCTAGTCTACACATTTAAGGTCCTACAGATATACAAATACCCAAAAGAAAAACCTATATTCCTATAACAGAGAGGAATGAGTACTCACTAATATTAACATTATTTTCCCTTCTAACAGATAGCCCATCGTTTCAGGTGTCTATTGATATGAAAAAGGAAATGCAGACACATACACATATGCACACAGAGTTAACGAATATAAGCAGGGAGGAAGATAGAACTTTATTGTTAGCAAGATGGCTACACAGAGAACGAGGGGAAGTTCCCAACAGTCCTGAAGAGAAGCAAACACTGAACAGTGACACTGTTATATCCAAGGCAAATGGAAGCAGTTCAATATTTTGGCCATGCCATGGTCCTTTTACACTGGGTGATATGTTTCCAAGCAGGAAGAATTTACATAGACAGGCATATGCTTTTATTTAAGGATGGAGATATACTTATGTATCTATACCTATGCATGAGTCTCACCTAGATCCTGAATGAAATAATCAAGCTAATTCATCTCCTAGGGTCAAAAAATGAATCAACACTAAAAATCTTTGAGTAATAAATGTTTCTACCTTTCCAGCATGTAGACGGTAGAAAGCTCATTTCTCTACAGTAAATTTCAGTTCTAATTTAAACCCTGGGCCCAAGGACTACAATTACAAATATGTTTTCCACACTACCACCACCTGCCACACATACAAACACATACCCAAAACCACTCAAAGCTCTACTAGCCTTAGACTGAAAAACTGTTCTGATTATAGGAGACTAAAAAGTCATGATAACTGACAGCAATTCAAGATCTGGCAACTTTGTTTCACATAATAGAATGTTACTGGGACAATTACAAAATCTGAATAAGGCCTGTAGATGAGGTAATAATGTTAAATAAATGTTAACTTCTTTTTAAATCCATGGTTTGTTTTTAGGGAATATTCAGTGAACTAATTACAAGTAAAGGAAAGTCAAAAACAAAACAAAACAAAAATAAAAACAAAAAATAAAAAACAAAGGAGCATCAAGAAACAAAACAAAAACAAATAAAGGAGCATCAGGTCTGCAACCTCTTCTCATATTGGCCACACACATGCATACATATACAGTAAAAGAAAAATTATAAATCAAACATGGTAAAATGCTAGCATTTGCTAAATGTGGATAAAGGGTATATTGCAAAACTCTAACCTGTACATCCAACACTAAACTCAGAATCTACCCTAAACATGACACTCGCCCTCTGAGGATAATTCAAGACCAAACTTAAACACCTGAGCATCTTCCTTTCTCCTCCTTTCTCTCATGTCCAATTGATCCACAGTTACTGTGAGAGTGATACCCCCACGAACACTGCCTTATACTTCAGTGCACCATTATATGTTTCCTGATTACTGTAACTTCACTTTCTTCCAACTATTTTACAAGTCATAGCCACAGTGATCTTCTCCAACAGCAAGTATGATTATGTTATTCACCTATAAAATATTCTCCATAGTTGCTGCAACCCTTGAGATGAACCCTTATCACAGCATACAATGATCTGGCATTTTATTACCTTTCCAAAATCACTTACCATACCACCACTCTTCTATATAACCCTCAACACTCACCCTGGGGAAATTAACCAAGAAAACAGAGAATAGTGAAAGAGATAAAGGGAATCCCAAGATGATTGCAGGTGATAGCTATAACCAGGCACAAAGGGCAGCCTAACCATATTGGAGTTGGTCAGAAGACTCCAGGAAAGATCTATTTAAGGAGAAAAAAATTGGACAGAATACCGGATGCACTGGAATGCAATCTAAAAGCAGAAAGTGGGGCGCCTGGGTGGCTCAGTGGGTTAAGCCGCTGCCTTTGGCTCAGGTCATGATCTCGGGGTCCTGGGATCGAGTCCCGCATTGGGCTCTCTGCTCGGCAGGGAGCCTGCTTCCTCCTCTCTCTCGCTGCCTGCCTCTCTGCCTGCTTGTGATCTCTGTCTGTCAAATAAATAAATAAAATCTTTTTAAAAATAAATAAATAAATAAAAGCAGAAAGTAATGTAATAGAAGCCTGTTGAATGTTGAACTAACCAAAATTTATAGACTGAGTGCATATTTGTGATAGTGTCATACCTGAAAGTGCATTCCAAACAAATCTAAGATTTAAAATATAAACAAAAGAGAATGAAAATATCTAGAAGAGGCCATAAGAGATAAATATATCAGATATATATATATATATATGTGTGTATTTATGCACACACATACTTACACAAGCATTTATTGGCATGAGAAAGATCCAAGATAGTTAATGGTACAAGAAAAAAAAAAATAGAGACAACATACCTTAGGAATAGAAATGCAAAAATCCTCAACAAATATATGCAGGTTGAATGCAACAATACATAAAATGTATAAATAAAAAGATTACAATCAAGTAGAGGTTATCTCAGAAATCCAAGACTGATTCAATATTTGAGTATCAATCAGTGTAATTCAGCAGATTAAATAAGAACCACATGATCACTATGGTGAGTGTTATGAAGTGTATAAACCTGGTGATTCACAGACCTGTACCCCTGGGGATAATAATACATTATATGTTAATTTTTTTAAAAAGAGCCACATGGTCAAATCAATAGATAATGAAAAAGCATTTGACAAAATTCAACATCCATTCATAAAAACCCACCAAACAAGGAATAGAAGGGAACTTCCTTAATCTGCGAAAGAGTATTAGAGAAAAATTATAGCTAACATCATAGTTAGAGGGTTAACACTTGATGCTTCCCCACTGAAACTGGGAATTAAACAAGTATGTCCATGCCCATCACTCATAATTCCATATTTTACTTAAAATCATTGCCAGGGTGATAAGGAAAGAAAAATAAATAAAAGTCATTCACACTATAATGGAAGCAATATTCTCAGAGGTTACGATAATCTATTTAGAAAATCCCAAGGAATCTACAAAAAGTTTCTACACCCTATAAATGAGTTTAGCAAGATCTGGTGCATTTCTATACACCAGTAATTAACGATTAGAAAGCAAATTTTTTAAAATATCATTTTTTTAATAACTCTAACAATAACAACAACAGAAATACGGGCATAAACATACAAAATTTGTGGAGAATTGGTAAGCTGAAAATTATACAATTATGAAAGAAAAAATTTTATAGACATAAATAAAGAAACATTTCATGTTCATCTATTAAAAAACTCAAGATAGGGGTGCCTGGGTGGCTCGGTGGATTAAAGTCTCCGCCTTCGGCTCAGGTCGTGATTCCAGGGTCCTGGGATCCAGCCCTGCATCAGGCTCTCTGCTCAGCAGGAAGCCTTCCTCTCTCTCTGCCTGCCTCTCTGCCTACCTGTGATCTCTGTGTGCCAAATAAATAAATAAATAAATTTTTTTAAAAAACTTAGTTAATATGCCAATTTTCCCCCAAACTAACTTACAGATTTAATGCAATTCTAATAAAAATAAAAATCCCAGCAGGATTTTTTGTAGATATAAACAAGCTAATCATAAACTTTAGATAGAAATGCAAAGGAACCCATAAGCAAAACAATTTGGGGAGAAAAGACAATAGAATCACACAATTATTTTTTTTTTAAGATTTTATTTATTTGACAGAGATCACAAGTAGGCAGAGAGGCGGCGGGGGGTGGGGGGAGCGGGGGGTGGAGGCGGGAAGCAGACTCCCCACTGAGCACAGAGCCAGATGCAGAGTTTGATCCGAGACTCTGAGATCATTACCTGAGCGGAAGGCAGAGGCTTAACCCACTGAGCCACCCAGGCATCCGAATCACACAATTTTAAAACACAAGAAAAACCCCAATGTGGTATTGATAAAATGACAGATACAAAGACCAAGGAAACAGAGTTCAGAAATGGAGTCAATTAGTTTAGGACAAAGTTGCAAGGGGAACTTAGGATAAAGGACAGTCTTTTCAATAAGTAGTGCTTATTATGGATATCCACATGCAAAACAAAACAAAACAGATATATTTCATTCCATACTGTGTACCATATGCAAAAATTATAATAATACAAAATGAATCATATAACTGAATAAAAAATGTAAAACTATAAAGTCCTTACAAGAAAACAAAACAGAAAATCTTCATGACCTTAGGTGAGAAAGTTTTTATATAGAACACCTAAAGCACAATTCATAAAAGAAATAACTGATGAACTGAACCTCATGAATATTAAAATTATCCTCTATGGAAGACAAATAAGATAAGACAAGCCAGATCATAGCATAAAATATTTGTTCCCAAAATATACAAAGAACTCTCAAAAGTCAGTATTAAGAAAAAACATTTTTAATGAGCAAAATATTTAAACAGACATTTCACCAAAGAACATAGGCAAATATTCACATAAACATAAGAGGATGCCCAATATCACCACCATTAAAACAACATAAACTGAGATCATAATAAGACACTATGCAATTATTAGAATGGCCAACTGAAAAGTGACTAGTATATAGAACAACTAGAATTCTATGAATATTGCTGGTAGAACTGCAAAATGGCCTCATTAATCTCTAGAAAATAGGTTGACAGTTTCATAAAAAAAAATTATTAAACACATACCTACCATATATTAGATGCAGCCACTGCAACTTGTATTTAGTGAAATAAAAATATATGTCCACAGAAAAACCTACACAGAAAAATTGACAGCAACATTTTTCATAACAGTCAGAAAATGGAAACAACCCTTATGTCCTTGAATGGGTACACGGGTATATAAACTGTGGCATATCTACGTAATAAAACAGGACTTGGCAATAAAAGGAAATGAACTATTGATATTCGCAACAACATGGATGAATCTCAACTACATTAAGTTAAAAAAAAAACTCTCAAAGATTACGTACAAATAGTTTCATTTATGTAACATTTTAGAAAAGGTAAAACTTTGGGGCAGATAAGGCATCAGAAATTGCCAGGGAATGGGGTGGGAGGGAGGTGGTCTGCCTACAAAGGGAGCAGCACAATATTATTCTTTGGGATGTCACTACTGTTCTGTGTCTTTCTTGTGGGTCTATGCATGTGTTAATCCTCACAGAACTGTACTCTAAAAAGTAAATTGCACTGTATATATATGTTAGAAGTGATAAAAAGTGATAAGAGTGGGAGAGAGAGAGAGATAGAGAGAGAGAGATCAGGAAAACAAGAAAAGAGAGCAGGAACTGTGTTTGTGTTCCTAATACACAAAGAGTTACATAATGACTCTTCCTCACACACAAGGCAGAACTGAAGCCAAAAAGAAGTAATTAAGACAAGGAACACTTTTCAATGCTAAAGCCCACCATTCAAAACAAACATCCACCAGTAATAAATACAGTAATGAATGCTAGGCCTTAAATAGTACAGTGACCACTTTTATAAAGTGGAAACTATAGAAGATGCAAGAAGCAACAGACCTTATCACACCACTCTCAACCCAAGACTGTCAAGAGAACAAAAATAAGTGAGAATATAAAATACTAAATGACATAAACAACAGATAAGATGTTATAGATATATACCCAACTTTACACTTAGATAACAGAAAATGTACCTTTTTTCTTCAATTTAAAATGTTCCTTTAAACTGGCCATATAAAAGGTCACAAAGAAAACCTTAATGTAATCCATAACATAAAAAAATACTTTTTTTAGATTTCATCTCTCTCTTCACCCACCTCCCCTCTGACAGCCACCATTTTGTTTTCTCTATTTAAGTCTTTATCTTTTTTGTTGCTCCTTTGTTTTGTTCTCAAATTCCACATATTAACAAAATCAGATGGTATTTATCTTTCTCTGACTTATTTCACTTATCATTATACCCTCTGAAGTCCACCCATGTTGTTGCAGATGGAAAGATCTCACTCCTTTTTATGGCTGAGTAATATTTCTGTGAGTGTGTGGCATCATTTTTATCCATTCATCTATCAGTGGATGCTTGGGTTGCTTTCATATCTTGGCTGTAGTAAATAATGCTGCAATAAACAAAGATGCATTATCTTTCTGAATTAGTGTTTTCATTTCCTTTGGGTAAATATCCAGTTGTGAAATTATGAGGTCATATGGTAATTCTATTTTTAATTTTTTGAAGAATCTCTATACTGTGTTCCACGGCGGCTGCTCCAGTTTGCATTCCCACAAACAGTGCACAAGGATTCCTTTTTCTTCACATCCCCATCAACATTTGTTATCTCTTGTCTTTTGATTCTAGTCATTCTGGTAGAAGTATGTCAATATCTCACTGTGGTTTTGATTTGCATTTCCCTGATGGTTAGTGATGTTGAGTCATCTTTTCATGGGTCTGTTAGCCATCTTTATGTCTTCTTTGAAAAAATGTGTTTTTAGGTCCTCTGCCCATTTTTAGTTAGATTTGGGTTTCTTGGGCATTGAGATACATAAGTTCTTTATGTATTTTAGATATTAACCCCTTATTGACTATATCATTTGCAAATATCTTATTTCAGTAGACTGCCTTTCTATTTTGGTGAAAGCTTTTTATTTTGATGTAGTCCCAGTAATTTATTTTTCCTTTGTTTCCCCTTCCTGAGGAGACATATCTTTAAAAAAAAAAAAAAAAAAAAAGTTTCTACACCTGCTGTCACAGAAATTAACCAAGTTTTCTTTTAGGAATCTTATGGTTTTAAAGTCTCACAGTTAGGTCCTTAATCCATTTTCAGTTTATTTTTGTGTATAATGTAAGAAAGTGCTCCAGTTTTCCCAGCACCATTTGTTGAAGAGACAGTCTTTTCCCCATTGTATGGTCTTGCCTCCATTGTCGTAGAATAATTGACCATAAAAGCACAGGTTTATTTCTGGACTCCCAATTCTGTCCCATTGATCTGTATATCTATTTTTGTGTCAGAATGGCACTGTTTTGATTACTACAGCTTTGTAGTATATCTTGAAATCTGGTATTGTGATAACTCCTGCTTTGCTCTTCTTTTTCAAGGCTTTGGGCTTTTTTTGGGGTCTCCTGTGATTCCATACAAATTTTAAGGTTATTTATTCTAGTTCTGTGAAAAATGTTGGTATTTTGATAGCACTGCAATAAATCTGTGGATTTCTTTGGGTGTAGTATGGACATTTTTTTTTAAGATTTTATTTATTTATTTGACAGAGAGAGATCACAAGTAGATGGAGAGGCAGGCAGAGAGAGGGGGGAGGGGAAAGCAGGCTCCCCGCTGAGCAGAGAGCCCGATGCGGGACTACATCCCAGGACCCTGAGATCCTGACCCGAGCCGAAGGCAGAGGCTTAACCCACTGAGCCACCCAGGCGCCCCAGTATGGGCATTTTTTAAAAAAATTCTTCTAATCCATGAGCATGGAATGTCTTTCCATTTCTCTGTGTTTTATAGTTTGGAATACTAGTCTTTTACCTCCTTATTTTATTCCTAGGGATTTTATTATCTTAGGTACACCTGAAAATGGATTTTTCTTAGTTTCACTGCTACTTCATTATTAGTGCATAGGAATGCAATGGATTTCTGTGCATTGGTTTTGTAGCCACTGACCTTACCAAATCCATTTATCAGTTCTAGCAGAAGAATCTTTAGGGTTTTCTATATTCAGTATCATGCCATCTGCAAATAGTGAACGTTTTACTTCTTCCTTACCAATCTGGTTGCTTTTTATTTTTCTTGTCTGACTGCTGTGACTTAGATATTCAGTACTAGGTTGAATGTAAGTGGCAAGAGTGATATCCCTCTCTTGTCCCTGAACTTATAGGAAAATCTCTTGGCTTCTCACCATTGAGTATGAGGTTAGCTGTGGGTTTTTTATATATGATCTTTATATATATATATATATATATATATATATGAGCTATGTTCACTCTAAACCTACTTTATTGAGGGTATTTAATCATGAATGAATGTTGTACTCTGTCAAATGCTTTTTTGTGCCTATTGAGATTATCATATGGTTTTACCACTTCTCTTGTTGATGTGATGTATCGTATTGATTGATTTGTGAGTAATGAACCATCTTTGCATTCCAGGAATAAATCCCACTTGATTGTAATGAATGATTTTTTTAATGTATTGCTAGACTCAGTTTGCTAGTATTTTGTTGATATTTTTACATCTGTGTTCATCAGATACATCAGCCTCTAATTCTCTTTTTTTGTAATGTCTTTATCTGATTTTGTTATAAGGGCAACATTGAAACTCATAGTGAATTTGAAAGTTTCCTTTCTCTTCCATTTTTTGAAATAGTTTGAGACGAAAGAATTTTTATTAGCTTGATGCAATAAGCACCAATAATCCAAAAGATCCTAATAACTGGAAATTTTAATTTTTATTTATTTTCTTCCCAGTGTTCCAAAATTCATTGTTTATGCACCACACCCAGTGCTCCATGCAATAAGTGCCCTCCTTAATACCAACCATCAGGTTTATCCAACCCCCCACTCACCTCCCCTCCAAAACCCTCAGTTTGTTTCTCAGAGTCCACAGTCTCTCCTGGTTTGTACCCCCCTCCGATATCCCCCAACTCACTTCTCCTCTCCATCTCCCCATGTCCTCCATGTTATTCCTTAAGTTCCATAAGTGAAACCATAGGATAACTGACTCTTTGCTTGACTTAATTCACTCAGCATAATCTCCTTCAGTCTCATCCACATTGATAAAAAACTTGGGTATTCATCCTTTCTGATGGAGGCATAATACTCCATTGCATATATGGACCATATCTTCTTTATCCATTCTTCTGCTAAAGAACATCTTGGCTCTTTCCACAGTTTGGTGACTATGGCCATTGCTACAATAAACATTGGGGTACAGTTGGCCCTTCTTTTCACTACATCTGTATCTTTGGGGTAAATACCCAGTAGTGCAATTGCAGGGTCATAGGGAAGCTCTATTTTTAATTTCATAAGGAATCTCCACGCTGTTTTCCAAAGTGGCTGCACCAACTTGCATTTCCACCAACAGTAAGTAAGAGGGTTCCCCTTTCTCCACATCCTCTCCAACACTTGTTGTTTACTGTCTTCTTGATTTTGGCCATTCTGACACCTGGAAATTTTTTAAACACTATTTTTAAAAGCCCTAAACAAACAAGAATTGAAAAACTTAAAAACAGGAAGAACATTATGTATCAGAATCTATGCGATATTTTTAGAAGAGCAGTCAGAAGAAAATACAACCTGTAAATACATTTGTAAATGAAAATGAAAGAACAAAAAATATGAGAACTAAATTACCAACACAAAAAACTGAGGGGGGAAAAAACATAAAAAATTAAGAAAATAAAGATGTAAGCAGAAGGTAAAATACAGAAAACGGGGGGGGGGGGGTAAATGATAAATAAGTCAAATGCTGGTTTTTTGAAAAATAATAAAGTAGATAAAGCAATAAATTAATCAGGATAAAAGTGAGACAGGAAAGATTTTTTAAAAAAAGAATAAGAAGAAGAAATTTAAAATTTTTCAATGTCTGGCTTCAGTATAATGGTGAGAAAGCTGTGTTCCATGCAGAAGCAGTCTATGTTCTACTGCTGTATAGTGTTCTACTATGCGAACACAGAAAAATATATGAATCCATTCGACTCCTGAACATTTGTGTTGTTTGGAGTTTGGGACTATTACAAGTAATATATGCTTTAGAGCAGAACTATTAAGTCAAGAAGTAAGTATCTCTTTAGCTTTAATCGAGGCTGTCAAATGATTTTCCAAAGTGGCTGTACTAATTTATTCTTCACTAATATATGAAAGTTGCATTTCCATATCCTTCCCAACACTTGTTATTATCCATCTTTTCATTTTATCTAAATTTCTAACTCTGAGTTTAGAGCAAATATAATGAACTCCAATGACAGTCAATTTAGAAAGAGAAACTTTCTAAACAGTTTAGTATTACTTTAAAGCCATCCAAAGTTTTAAGAACAAGATAACATATCCCTTATTCCAACTTAGAGGGAACTAAACAAAATTCACAGCAATGAACAAAGGAAATCTGTATTTAAACAGATACAGCTCAGGGCGCCTGGATGGCTCAATGGCTTAAAGCCTCTGCCTTTGGCTCAGGTCATGATCTCAGGGTCCTAATCAAGCTCCACATCGGGATCTCTGCTCAGCAGGGAGCCTGCTTCCCCCTCTCTCTCTGCCTGCCTCTGCCTACTTGTGATCTCTGTCTGTCAAGTAAATAAATAAAATCTTTAAAAAAACAAATAAATAAATAAACAGATACAGCTCCCTGACAAAGAATACAGCTTAAGACATTAGTATAAATAAGAAATGAAGAAAATGGGGGCGCCTGGGTGGCCCAGTGGGTTGGGCTGCTGCCTTCAGCTCAGGTCATGATCTCAAGAGTCCTGGGATCAAGTCCCGCATCGGGCTCTGTGCTCAGCAGGGAGCCTACTTCCTCCTCTCTCTCTCTCCTGCCTGCCTCTCTGCCTACTCTGATCTCTGTCGATAAATAAAATCTTCAAAAAAAAAAAAAGAGGAGGAGTCAAGATGGTGGAGAAGTAGCAGGCTGAGACTACTTCAGCTAGCAGGAGATCACCTAGATAGCTTATCTAAAGATTGCAAACACCAGCAAACCCATCGGCAGATCGAAGAGAAGAAGAACAGCAATTCTGGAAACAGAAAAACAACCACTTTCTGAAAGGTAGGACCGGCGGAGAAGTGAATCCAAAGTGACAGAAAGATAGACCCTGCGGGGAGGGGCCGGCTCACAGCAAGCGGCAGAGAAACAGAACACAAAATCAGGACTTTTACAAGTCTGTTCCACTGAGGGACATCGCTCCAGAGGCTAAACCGGGGCGAAGCCCACGCAGGGTCAGCGTGGCCTCAGGTCCCGCAGGGTCACAGTAGGATCGGGGGTGTCTGAGTGTCACAGACCTTGAGGGTATTGGAACGGGAAAGCTGGCTACAGAGAGAGCCGACAGAAAGCTCACAGCTTGGTGTTACCTTGAACCGGTCACAGGCTCGGTGAGCTCGGAGCGCGGTCAGAGGTCAGGCAGACGGAAAGAACTGGGCGCTGTTCTCTGAGGGCGCACTGAGGAGTGGGGCCCCAGGCTCTCGGCCCAGCAGGAGACCAGGAGGCCAACATTTGTATTCCCCTCCTCCGGAACTCTATGGAAAGCGCTCAGGGAACAAAAGCTCCTGAAAGCAAACCCAAGCGGATTACTTACCCCGGCCCCTGGTAAGGGCGGTGCAATTCCGCCTGGGGCAAAGACACTTGAGAATCACTACACCAGGCCCCTCCCCCAGAAGATCAACAAGAATCCCAGGGGAGACCAAGGTCACCTACCAAGGAGTGTGGTTTCAATACCAAGGAGAGCAGCAGAATTACAGAGGAGGAGAAAGCAAAGCACGGAACTCATGGCTTGTTCCCTGTGATTTTTATTTTAGTCTTGAAGTTAATTTAATTTTTTTCTTTTTCATTTTTTGTTTTTTTATCTCCCCTTCTGGTAAAAATTTTTTTTAACTTTTACCTTTTTCCTTTTTAACGTTTTTTAACTAGTTTATCTAATATATATATTTTTTCCTTCTTATATTTTTCTTTATTTGTTTTCTTTTTTTAATGCTTTTCTTTTCTTTTTTTTTCTTTTTTTTTTTTCATTCTTCCTTTTTGAACCTCTTTTTATCCCCTTTCTCCCCACTCACGATTTGGGATCTCTTCTAATTTGGATAAAGCATATTTTCCTGGGGTTGTTGCCACCCTTTTAGTATTTTACTTGCTCCTTCATATACTCTTATCTGGACAAAAAGACAAGGCAGAAAAATTCACCACAAAAAAAGATCGAGAGGCAGTACTGAAGGCTAGGGACCTAATCAATACAGACATTGGTAATATGTCAGATCTAGAGTTCAGAATGACGATTCTCAAGGTTCTAGCCGGGCTCAAAAAAGGCATGGAAGATATTAGAGAAACCCTCTAGGGAGATATAAAAGCCCTTTCTGGAGAAATAAAAGAACTAAAATCTAACCAAGTTGAAATCAAAAAAGCTATTAATGAGGTGCAATCAAAAATGGAGGCTCTCACTACTAGGATAAATGAGGCAGAAGAAAGAA
>NC_081558.1:70112361-70203404 GCF_022355385.1 Mustela nigripes
ACAAGATGGGATTGGGAGGGAGACAAACCATAAGTGACTCTTAATCTCACAAAACAAACTGAGGGTTGCTGGCGGGAGGGGGTTTGGGAGAAGGAGGTGGGATTATGGACATTGGGGAGGGTATGTGCTTTGGTGAGTGCTGTGAAGTGTGTAAACCTGGTGATTCACAGACCTGTACCCCTGGGGATAAAAATATATGTTTTTAAAAAATAAAAAATTAAAAAAAAAAAGAAATCAAGAAAATGAAAATCTACATTAACTTAAATCCACTGTTACAAATGGTGAATACTCTTGCCACAGATTTTTAGGTATATTAGAATGTATCTTCTTAAATTTTAAACATTTAAATATTTTAAGTACTCGTAGATTTAGCATTTATGCATTCAAGCCCAAAAGCATTATGCCAAAAATATAATTAGTGCTTTTTCTTTTCCAAGTGCCTAGGAAAGTGGTGATATAGAAGTCAAAGTTCCATAGTTTTCACTCTAGTAGGCCATGAAAAGGTGAATCCCTTTGATAAAACAACAAAAATACAAACCATTTAAGAAAATACTTGAGAGAAATGTATGACTCGACAAAGAAAACCATAGCTTTTGAGTGGTAAGAGAACTCAAACAACTGCAGTGGCAGCATAATATATGGACAGAGAAAGAACTTGCAGTTGGGAGCCAAGCAAACTGGAGTATGAACACCACATTCCTTGACAAAATAACCTCTCTAGGATTCCATTTCCTCAACTTTAAAATAAAACGAAGATGATTACACTGACATTTTCACAGGCTTGATATAATGACCGAAGGCTTTTTGTCCAACTTAAAATCCTAAAATAACTAAAAATATTAAATAATGTATTTTCCATACAATTACTAAAACACATCATAAAGGGCTGCAAGAACTAAAGTTTTTGAAACGTGTATGAGAAACATAAATAAAACAATAAAAAAAGGAAAACAATCAGAGGTATATTTAAGACTTTAGCAAATAAAAAAGATAAAAATCAGTCTATTCATTTATTGAGAGTTTTATTTACATTAGAAAGACTCCGAACAGATCGTTAAAAATTTAAATTTAAATAAGGGGTGGGGGAATAGCCTTATGCTACTATCCATCTGTCAAAATAAATACATAATCTGGGAAAAAGTATTTGAAATATGTATAAATCACTTTTACCAATAAAAAATTTATGAACACTCCAGTTAAAAAACATATGAACTAACAAACAACTGATAAAAGAACTCTAAGCTGCCAAACAAGGAAATAAATCATCTACTCTCACGAGTAGAGAAAGAAATGCAAATTTCATTGCAAAGCAGACCAGCAAAGATGAAAATGAATGGCAGCCAGTGTTGGCATGGTCATGGGTAAATAGGTAAATCTTAAATATATCCCATATGAAAATAAGTGTTCAACCTTTCCTCCAGCTGGGAGGAAAGTGAGTTATTTTTCAAGGGCCTTAAAAATGTTATTTTCTTCTGACAGAGTTGTTACAATTTCTCCTAACAAAGTGATGAAAATGAGCTTTAAGTACAATTATATTTGTGGTCGTGTTGCTTACATGACAGAAAAAAACAAGCAACAATCTTAATATCCCAAAACAGGGGATCTGTTAAATAAATCATAACTGTAGCAAGGACTGTATCTACCCCACTTCCTGTTTCATTGTCTTCTTCCACAGCAAACATTAAGAGTGTGCTTGGGGGTGGAGGGCACTGCATTACTTCCAAGGTCAGGTCAGAAAAGGCCGTGTGGCCTCTGCCTGCTTCTCTCAGGAAATATTTTTTTTTTTATTTTTTTTTAAGATCTATTTATTTATTTTAGAAAGAGTGAGAGAGTGGAGGGGGTTGTTCAGAGGGAGAGAGAAGAAACTCAAGCAAACTCCATGTGGATGCAGCATGAAGCCCAAAATGCAGGTTGATCCCATGACGTCAAGATCACAACCCAAGCCAAAACCAAGCGTCGGATGCTCAACAGACTGTGCCACCCGGTCACCCCTCTCAGAGCACTCACGGAACCCAGCCACTATGCTGTGAGGAAGCCCAGGCAACCTTCAGAGGCCCACATGGAAAGCAAATGAGGCTCCCAGCCCACAACCTCAGCTGGGTGCCCACTGAATGGCTAGCAGCAACTTGCTGCTCATGTGAATCAACCATCTGGAAAATTTATTCTCCAAACCCACTCAATCTTTCCAGCTCACACAGTCTCACCAGAATTACAGATTTGTGAGCAAAATGAATTGCTTCCCTTGTGTAAGCCACTACATTTTGAAGTAGTTTGTTACAGAGGAAAGATGAGTGAAATACAGCTTAAGGATATAATGGAAGAAAAGAAATTTCCAGGCATAAAAAAAAATTTGTACAATAGCAGCCATAATTTTAAAACATAGAAACATCCCCAAGTAAGTGATGAGGTCTACTGTATTTCTTCTTGATGTAGTGGATGCAGCCATTATTAACAATCTTGCAAAACTAAAATAATTTATAATTTGGGTTGGGAAAAAAGAAAAACTATAACAAATACTAAAAATAAAAAAAACTATATATGAGATTGAGATTTGTTTGTGACACAGTAACTCTGAGTTCCTTGAAAAGATGCAGTATATTACAGAAAACAATTTTTGATTGAGGCCTAAAAACATCTTATGCCCTAAATAAATTCTCACTTAATCATAACTGAAAAAATGAACAGTTTGATTCCTTACAACTAATTGCTCAGGACTCCAAATTAATCCTAAACTACATGCACCACACCTCTTGAACAGTGTTAGTCTTATAACACTTGAGGAGGGAAGACCATAGGCTGTAGGCAAAGACTCAGTGTCCAGGATGAATAATCAAAACTACCTTTAGAGAACCAAAAATGACCTCAGGTTATTCAGTTTGCAGTCCACTATGTATTCAGCTTTGATTGAATTCATCTTGCCATTCAGCTTAACATGCCTAAATATTACATGTGGGGAAGAAGATGCAGAAGCTGTGTAGGTCTATAACGAAACCACAGCATAATAAGTTCATGTCCAACAATCAGATGGTACTCAGCAGTGATTTCACAGTAGACAGATCTACCTAACGAAGAGATGATGAAATATTCACAACACAAGAATTGGTCAAAATATGTGAAGCTTCCAGAGCAAACAAAATGAAACTGTCATCAAAATTCAGCAAAAGGATAAAACATCCCTCTAATACTTCCCATAAAGACAAAACTATTAGATGAATAAAAATAATGATGAGGTAGAGAACTTCAACATTATCTCCTGCAAATCTCAAGAGGAAAAACTGATCTGCTTCAATCAACTGTCACAGGTAAAAATCAATGAATACAGCCTGGCCATCAACGGATAATCGCCTCCAGGAAAACAAAGAAAAATCAGTGACACAGTTTTCTCCTGTTTAATAGCAATGGAAATTTTTTTAAAAGTACTGATTAAATCTGAAATTGATTTTGGGTTACACTTCCTTAAACTTTAGCCAAGTATCTAACTAAAATGTCTCACAAAGCACATTTATTAATGTAGATAGACTAAAAATACCACAATACAAACTCATGGTCTGATGAATATGCATAAATTACTATCTTTTAAATGCTTAATTAGAGACCATTGAGTCAGTATGCCTAGTGACTTTCAGAAGAAAAAAAAAACTAAGTAGGCTTAGCATTCAAATTTTTCTACATTTTACATGCATAAGATATCTCATTGATCTTTCCTGGTACTTCCAAATAACAGTGGTCTACAGCTTCTGGTTTATTATTAATTGCTAATGTGCTACTTGGGCAAAACACAAAATCTGAAGCAACAACTTCAGTCAACCTAGACTGCTAAAATAAAAATGGACAGCAGCTATTGTCAAGCTTAATAAGTAAAGGAAAAAAATTTCCGAAGGCAGTATTTCTAGTCAATAACACTCAGAAGGAAACCGTTCTTACCAGTGAGCATGAATAAACTCACTTGTGCAATATGATATGCCTTTAAAAATTAATGTGTAAATCTTTAACCTCCAAAGCATATGAAGTCCAAAGGATGCATTACCGATTATCCACCTACAAAGTACTTTCGAGGTCACTTACCTTAGGAAAAACATAACCAAGGCAGATGCTTGAACCTGTGAAACTTAAACAAGCTGATGTGAGTTTTCAAAGCTCAATTAACAGAAATACAACAGGGTTCCAGGAGTTGTTCGTTTTTGTTTGTTTGTTTTTCTTAAGTTTTTATTTATTTATTTGACAGAGAGATCACAAGTAGGCAGAGAAAAAGGCAGAGAGAGAGAGAGGGAAGCAGGCTCCCCACTGAGCAGAGAGCCCGATGAGGGGCTCCATCCCAGGACCCTGAGATCAGGACCTGAGCCGAAGGCAGAGGCTTAAACAAGTCAGCCACACAGGCGCCCCTGGTTCCAGGAGTTTTATATGCTTTCAATTTCCTAACATCAACAATCAAACAGAGTTTTTAGGGTTGTTGTACTTTTAAATCACACCAGTGATTTATCTACAAAGCAATGGACTAGGTTAACTTTCACATCTTAACCCCTTTTCGTTGTATGTACTTGTATACACACATAGGCGTGTATTCACATCTATGTATGCATATGGATGGATGGAGTGAGGGAAGGGAGAGAGGGAGTGGGGGAGACAGTCACTGCAGGTTTAGAATGACATACTAATCTATCAACCTGATTCTCATTACTTAGCCTTAGCTTATTCAAACATTGTTGGTTGTCTGCAGTTCATTCTCTGATGGAAGCCTCAGGAAGAGCTCACAGGAACTGATCTCTTCCATGTTCACACATCTACCTGTGGTTTTTATCACAAAGACCCAATGTAATTGAATATAAAATCTCTGGCTAATGTCTTTTCTTAAAAATCTTAAATACCTGATGAGTAAGTGGAGCTGAATTATGGCAACCCAGGTCACTATGGAAATGTCCAATGCCAGTGTAATTATCATTTCCTTGTAACTGACTTGCTGAAATTCAAGGTCCTTTTGCCTAGATGCTCAAAGGGCTTTTCTTTAAAACGTTGTCTTATTGCTATTGTAGAATGATTTTCCTAGATACATTGTATGTCCTTTTGATTTGTACATTCAAGAACTCTTTTTATTCAGGAAAATATTGTCTGGATTGTAGTTTTTAGTATTTGTTCTGTTTTAGTGACTTAGTTTTCTTCTATGTTGGATTATTTTGGATTAACTCCTCTATATCTAAGACAGTCACTGGGATGCTTTTCATCTCTCCCTTAATTTGCTTGATTTTTTTCCACTTTTCTTTCTATTCTTATTAACCTTATAAGACAAAAGTGTTAGTGCCTATTTCCCTTTGTGTTCCTTTATAAATTGTCTTCAATAATCTTCATTACTGCTTTTCCCCTTATTTTGGAATCTATCCTAAGATAATATCACCTTTTTGTACTTCCCTACAGCCCAGTTCTGCTTCCCCTCTCCTCTTTCTGACTTGTGCAGTTCTTCCATAGCTTCCATTCCAAATTTCCTAATTCATTTTGATTTTTTTAAATATTAGGTTTCAAAGATTTCATATGCTTTGTGTCCATGTTTTTATTAATAATTGTCCACTATCCAGGGGGATGTTATTCAGAACCACTTATTCTTACCTTCCTACATTCTTTTATACTATCTTTTCACGGATTTTTGACCATAACTTTTTTGCTTTGTTGGTGTCTGAACGAAATGGATTTCTTGTAATTTTGAGAAGATTCTAGTGTGGACAGTGAGGATAGGCCAAGATTAGTTGTTATTTTTGTGATTTGAGGGCTCTTTCCTCTGCTGTGACTCTGAAATGTTCACACATATGGCCTCTTGGAAGTGAACTCCACAGCACCTTCTAGGAGCTGCCTTATGCAACGTCCTCTACATCTTTTCTCTCAGAATTCTTACCATATTTAATGTGTATTCTAGTTTTAGTTTGTCCAGCATGGAGTGGCTTCCTAGGAGAGTTTTTCTTGGGTATTTATGAAAACCTGGAAGGGCTTATGTTTCTCTTGCCCACCCGAGTCTCCCCAGTCTTTCCGTACTCAACCACACACTAGAACCTATGAAGTGTCCCCAATTCTCAATGACTAATCTAAGAACAGGCCAGGTTTTCCCCTTTGAGTGGGGAATTTTCTGCTAGAGAGTGAGTACTTGCCAGAAATTCTTAGATTTCCCAGTTGCTGGGACTGACACCTTCTCCTTCCCTCCCCAACCTCCCAAACAGCTGCTGACCCCACACTGCCATTCACAATTTTACTGCATTCACTTCTATTCTGGCATTAGTGGAATAACTTGATACCTTTATAAGGAGATCTGAGGAGGTGAAAAAATTCTGTGTAACAACAGCATTCTTCCTCCCCAAATCTACCCCAACAGGAACACTCTATTATATAATGTTTACCTTTGGGTTTGTCTCAGTTTCAACAGGATTCATAGGCAAGGGGCTATGACACTGATTCTATCATCTGAATAATCCCATCAGTAAATTATTATAATCTCAAATAAGTTACAAAGACACAATCTCACATATGGAATATATGGACAAATCAACAAGCATATAAATATTTTTAAATAACTATTTCAAGTATATATATGTATCCTACTCAAAATCCACTCTTTGTACCAGGCTGGCAGCACTCTGCAAAGCACAAAATGACCAGCAATCAGATCTTTTATACACTAAATAAAAGCACCAAGGCCTTCCTAAACCATCAGTCCAAAACATGGACCAAAGCCCAAAAGACCAAAACAAAGAAACAAGAATGCATACACAAGAGCTGTGGCCAACCTCCCAATCTCATCAGCATACCACAAGTACCAGTGTTAAATAACTCAAATATTTCATATAAGCAATACACCTCTTCCCTCAGAGCACTCTTTCCAATCATAATTTTTCCAATGCTACAGAGTGCAATGTTGTCACTGAAAGTTGTAGAATTCCTATGTAAATTTTTTTTCATATGTGAATTTAATAGAATGATACTTCCTGAATCACAAAGCAGAGGGATATCTGGTAGGCTTTTAGATGGCAAATATTATTTCTGGAAGCTAAACTTCTTTAAAGAAATGTTTTTTTTTTTTTTAATTAACTTCAAATTCTCCCCTTAACTAAACCAGTATGCCTAAAGTCAACCATGAAGGCCTGCAAATTGAAAGAAGATGACTAATTTTGTGATGTTTAAGACAGAATTAAAAAAAGGATAAGAACACTTCTTATATCCAAAACAAGTGATGCAACTAATAACACAGCCTGTCACAGAAGACACTCACTCCCCAGCTCCCTTGAGTGAGCCTACAACACGTTCCATCATATACATCTTATACATTGGGTAAGGATAATTTCTTGTTATTTTTGTGGTGACATGGGGTCTCATCCCTACATCACCTTCGATCTCATCTATCATAAAGTACGACATTACCAAGCTGCCAGAATATTTCCATTAAACACAGTGGTAATGTTCAAAGTTCATTGGTTTAGGAATCCATACTATTTTCAATGAGATAATAAGGTCCCTAAAACCCTATATATTGTTGAGACTGTCTATAAAGCTTTAAGAACAAATGGGGTGGGGGGTGGAAATCCAGTCAAGAAATGGGCCAGAAGACATGAAAAGACATTTCTCCTAAGAAAACATACAAATGGCTAACATATACATGAAAAAATGTTCAAATTACTCATCATCAGGGAAACACAAATCAAAACCACAATGAGATACCACCTCACACCAGTCAGAATGGCTAAAATTAACTGAGGACCTAACCTAACAGATGGTGGTGAGGATACAGAGAAAGGAGAACCCTCTTACACTGGTGGGAAGGCAAACTGGTATAGCCACTGTGAAAAACTATGGAGGTTCCTCAGAAAGTTAAAAATAGAACCACCTACAACCCAGAAATTACTCTACCAGATATTTATATAAAGGATACATTGTGATTTCAAGGGGCAACTGCACCCCAATGTTTATAGCAGCAATGTCCACAATAGCCGAACTATCAAAAGAGCCCAGATGTCCACTGACAGATGAAAAGATAAAGAAGATGGGGTATATACACACAATGGAATATTACTTGGCCATCAAGAATGAAATCTTGCCATTTGCAAAGACATGGATGCAAGTAGAAGGTATTATGCTAACCAAAATAAGTCAGTCAGAGTAAGACAAGTATCATATTACTTCACTCATATGTGGAACTTAAGAAACAAAACACATGAACATAGGGGAAGGGAAGGAAAATTAAAATAAGATGAAAACAGAGAGGGAGGCAAACCATAAGAGACTCTGAACTCTAGGAAACAGGGTTGCTGGAGGGGAGATGGGTGGGGGATGGGGTAACTCGATGATGGGCATTAAGGAAGGCACCTGACACAATGAGCACTGGGTGTTATATGCAATTGATGAAACGAAATTCTACCCCTAAAACTAATAATACAGTATATGTTCACTAAATTGAGTTTAAATAAATATTTTTTAAATACATATTACAGTGTTTCTACCTTCAAGTACATTTCTAAAGAACAAAAGGAAGCTTAGACTCACAAATGATACCAGAACTCTATAAATGTAAACTAAAAGATTTATGTATTTCATTGGTAGTCATATTATTAGTAAATACCAGAATTTTTTTAAAGATTTTATTTATTTATTTGAGAAAGAGAGAGAGGGACAGAGAGAGCATGTGCAAGTAGGAGGAGGGGCAGAAGGAGAATGAGAAGCAGACCACTCCTGCTAAGCAGGGAGGTGGGGCCTGATCCTAGGACCCCAGGGATCATGACCTGAGTTGAAGGTAGATACCCAACCAACCACCCAGGCACCCTAACACCAGAATTTTGAAGAATTCTTGCACTTCAAAAAAAAAAAAAATCACAAATGAGTTACCTATGAGATGTTACTACAGTTCTCCTTTCAGACCATACTGCATACATGTAAAAATTATCCATGTGGTAGTAAGACTATCACACCTAACACCATAGCTACAATCACCACACACACAATCTCGAGGAGAAAACTGAATGCTCCTTAGAGATCATCAGAAACTTCAAAAGTGAAGAAAAGGTAAATTATAACTTGAGTGCTATAACATGAATCCTTTTAGCCAAATTATGAAACATCTCAAGGATACAGAAAAGTTATTTTAAAAATCCATTCAATGTTTACACAGATAAACAATGAATTCTGGAACCGGAAAAAACTCTTTAAGAAATAAATAAAATAAAAATCCATTCAACGCTATCAAATCTTAGTATTTAAAAAAATAAACACAAATTCCTTTTTTTTTTGTTTAAAAAAACAACATATTACAGAGACACAGCTAACGCTGTTGCCCTCTATTACAAAAGGTAAGTATTCTCAGAACTCTGGTGGTTACAACAGACTTCTGTAACCATAAAAAATAGGTAAGTATTTTTGCATATTTTAAACTTTGTGTATGTTATTCTTTTGTCCATATCCTTTTCACCTTACCTTTTTCACTCAGTTTTATGAGATTTACCCGCATCAATACATTTTCAGTCTAGCTAACTCATTTTTACTTGCTATGTATTGTTCCATCATATGGATATATTACAATTTAATTTCCCAATCCTTTGTTGATTGACTTTTACACACAGTTTGCCATCTTCTGATACTACAAAAATGCTGTGAGACAAATACTGTTTATGCATACAACTGTACAAGGATATGTTCCTAATGGAAATATTGCTATGCTCTGTGCATCTTCAAATTCACTAGAGAGTATGAAATTGCACTCTAAAGTGATTATACCACTTCACCTTCACCAACAACTCTGTCAGACTTATATATTTGCCAACCTAAAGTGTATGAAACTAACTCATTTTAACCTTCATTTTATTCACCAACAATCAGTGTGAGCATCTTTTACCAACACTATTGACTATTCTAGATTCTTCTTCTATGAAGTAAGTCTTCATAGCCTATGTTAATTTTGTCTTGTCTTTTCTTTTTTTTTTTTTTAAGATTTTATTTATTTATTTGACAGAGAGAAATCACAAGTAGATGGAGAGGCAGGCAGAGAGAGAGAGAGGGAAGCAGGCTCCTGCTGAGCAGAGAGCCCGATGCGGGACCCGATCCCAGGACCCTGAGATCATGACCTGAGCCGAAGGCAGCAGCTTAACCCACTGAGCCACCCAGGCGCCCCCCTTGTCTTTTCCTTTTTATACATAGGCTATTTTTTATGTGCTGGATACTACACTTTAAGAAAACTTTCCTTCAGCAAGGTTATAAAAATAGCCACTTATATTTTCTTTTTTTTTTTTTTAAGATTTTATTTTATTTATTTGACAGAGAGAGAGAGAGAGAGATCACAAGTAGGCAGAGAGAGAGAGGAGGAAGCGGGCTCCCTGCAGAGAGCCCGATGCGGGGCTCAATCCCAGGACCCCGAGATCCTGACCTGAGCTGAAAGCAGAGGCTTAACCCACTGAGCCACCCAGGCGCCCTGCCACTTATATTTTCTTTTAAAATTTTTCAAGTTTTCATATTTTAGCCTGATAAGAAAAGAGACCTAATGGCCAAATATCTTTCAAACACAGAATGGATGAATAAAATGTAGTGCATCCACTATGAAGCACTGTTTTTAAAAAGGTGGGGGGCACCTACAAGAGCATATCTATTAACAACAATGCAGGGATCTCTGAAATACATTACTACATGAAAAAAAAAAAAACCCTACAAGGTTCAAAATGGCATATGCTGTCCTTTTGTCTAAAGAAAAGAAGAGAATAATACAGCACCTACCCATGGGTCATTTTAGTGTCAACTAGACATACTGATGCAAAAGATGACCATAGATCACATTTTCAACCGGTCTGCTCAGGAACCAGAGCTTGCTGGGCGGGCAGCATCTGAAGTTGCTCTGGCCATAGCCTATGGAGCACAGTTAGGCATAGTAAGAAAAGGACCACACTGGGTAGTTATGGGAGTCAGCCTGGCTTAGAAGCTTCGTAGCCCACAGGCACCAGTCTCTCTCCCAACAACACCACAAATGACAGGTTGGTCTTAGGTTTCCAGAAAAAGCTGGAAAGTTAACCAAAAGTACAATTCTTAATCCTTTACCCATAGATATGGGACCATGATGAAGAGGTGGGTAGGGGGTAGGTAGATAAAATGAAGTAAAGAGCTAGATATAAACAGTATATCTATAAAATAAATTAACTATAAAATAAAAATAAAAACTAAAAATAAAAAAAATAAAAAATAAAAAAAAATTTAATGAAAATTTTAGAGCCAAACACACAGAGATAAATACGTAGATAAATTGCATGGATATAAAGAGATAAACAGATAATAGGGAGAGAGACATAGTTGCTTATATTCCATTTTCTTTAAATAGAAGATTTAAACAGATACTAATAAAAATGTTTACATTCAGGGTGCCTGGGTGGCTCAGTGGGTTAAAGCCTCTGCCTTCAGCTCAGGTCATGACCCCAGGGTCCTGGGATCGAGGCCCGCATCGGGCTCTCTGCTCAGCAGGGAGCCTGCTTCCTCCTCTCTCTCTGCCTGATTCTCTGCCTACTTGTGATCTCTGTCTGCCAAATAAATAAATAAAATCTTTAAAAAAAAAAAAGTTTACATTTGATGGGTAAAGAAGGGAACAAGTGAAACAAGTGAAAAGTGTAGAGAAAAGTGTAGAGAAAGCAGTTTCCTGTGAATGGATTCTCTGTAAGCTGACATTAAAACAATACCAACATTTTGGGCGCCTGGGTGGCTCAGTTGGTTGGACGACTGCCTTCAGCTCGGGTCATGATCCTGGAGTCCAGGGATCGAGTCCCACATCGGGCTCCCAGCTCCATGGGGAGTCTGCTTCTCCCTCTGACCTCCTCACTCATGTTCTCTCTCACTGTCTCTCTCTCAAATAAATAAATAAAATCTTAAAAAAAAAAAAAAAACAATACCAACATTTTACATGATTATAAAACAAATTAAATCAAATGTAAAGCAATCCTCTCAAGTAAAAAAAGAAAATGATACTTAAGGGTATATTATGTTGGTGCTTTAACACACACAAACAAAAAACAATTATTTGAAAAGAATTTACCACATACTAATCTGACTACACATCTAGTTGGACATACCCTAAGCACTAAAACAATTGCACAAAAATCCTAGGTTGTGTTCAGAAATCGTAACAATATTAAAAATATCACTGCTATTCTGAGACTTCTATAAATATTGTAAAACATGTAAGAAATTATGTTAATGCCAATAGAAATCAAGATTTTCAACTTAAAGAAGTATCATAGAAATTATATTCTATTATTTTTAATATTTTAATAAAATATAAATTTTATATAAATATATAATTTAATATCTTTTATAAATATACATTTATATTTATAAATATATACATATTTATACTTATGTATATATTTATACATTTTATTTATTATAAATATATGTTTATATATACATTTATTTCTATTTTATATATTTATATATTACATATTATGTAAGTACAATTATATATAATTATATTCATTATATTAATATTCATATATTATATATTATATAGTTATAATAACATAAATATTGCATATAATTAATGATAATATAATTATATACTCTATATAAATGGTATAAAAATTATATATGATTATAAATATATAATATATATTTTATATATAAGTGGATATATTATACATTTTATATGCAAATAAATGTATGTATAAATACATAAACATATTTATTGCATATATAAATATATGTAATTTATTATATAAATATAAAATATAAATAATATAAATATATTTTTATTTTTACTATAAAATAATTTTATTATTAAATTATAAGTTATATATATCATATAAAATAAATTAACCAAAATACTGAAATTGGAAATACCAACATAAGCAGACGTATTTTTAAAAGTCATTTCCTGGGGGCGCCTGGGTAGCTCAGTGGGTTAAAGCCTCTGCCTTCAGGGCGCCTGGGTGGCTCAGTGGATTAGGCCACTGCCTTCGGCTCAGGTCATGATCAAAGGGTCCTGGGATCGAGTCCCGCATCGGGCTCTCCGCTCAGCGGGGAGTCTGCTTCCTCTTCTCTCTCTCTGCCTGCCTCTCTGCCTACTTGTGATCTCTGTCTGTCAAATAAATAAATAAAATCTTTAAAAAAAATAAAAAGTCATTTCCTTGCTCTATCTGTTGGGAGTGCCTCAAAACAATAACTAACCCAGTAGCAGTGTGTACTCCTAACACATTGTGGTTTCTAACTATTATTTCCCACTAGAGTAACCGTGGCTCTTTGGAGGAACAAGTGGTTCCAGATGCAGCACATAAAACCTGCAAGAGAAGCCTAAAACACACTGTTCCATCAGAAGGCAAGAAACTAAAGACTACTGGATTTCTGACTAAAGGACCCAGGAGGCCACTTAGGCTAAAGAAGCAACACTATCAGTACTAAAAAGAACATTATCCACAATGGAAACATACCAAAATATTAAAATCCATGAGTATCCCTTCGAGTCCCCATCCTAAAAAGTAAGTCTTTGGAGACTGCTAGAAAAACCAACTCGTGATTCCAAAACCCAGTCACTAAGCCAATCTTAGGTAAACCGTTCCTCAGGGTAACCACGCAGTTGATAAAAGCTTTTTTTTATAGAGCAATTTCAATTAAGACATGAAGTCAGAATGATATTTTCACCCATACCAAAACAAAATGCCTCAGCAATTATCACTGACAGCTGCTAAAACCACTACAAGGAGAAGAGGTGAGGAAACTTAGAACAAGTAGACTTGGACGTGAAGCCACTGCTCACTCTTTGGATGGGAAAAGAAAGAGCCAAGTCATCCATGTGTGCCTTCTGTAATGAAAAACACACACCACTGGTGCGCCTGAGTGCTCCCCAGTTAAGTGTCTGTCTCTTGCTCAGGTCATGATCTCAGAGTCCTGAGATCATGTGGCTCAAGGACCAGCTCAACCGGGGCAGTCTGCTCAGCGGGGAGACTGCTTCTCCCTCTTCCTCTGCAGCTCCCCCTACTTGTGCACTCTTGTGTTAGTTTTTTCTCTCTCTTTCTGTCAAATAAATAAAATCCTAAAAAAATAAAAACAGTGGTACCTGGGTGGCTCAGTCAGTTAAGCATCTACCTCCTGCTCAGGTCATGATCCCGGAGTCCCAGGATGGAGCCCCAGATCAGATTCCCTGCTCAGCAGGGAGTCCGCTTCTCCCTCTGTCCCTCACTCCCTTCATGTTCTCTCTCTCTCTAATATAAATAAATAAAATCTTTAAATAAAAATAAAATCCGTGAGGAAGGCCAATATCATGACCCTACATGATCTAGGTCTCCCTCTGTTCCCAGCCTCCCTCCAATGGTCTCTTCCCCACCCCTTGGTCACTAGGTTCAGCAGAACTTCTTTCTTTCCAGACCCTCCCAGAATCTCTCACACCTCAGGGAAGCTGAACTACAAAGTTCTTCCTCCCAAGAGCTTCACAGAGCAAACTCTTTCTTGTCATTCAGGGTTCAGATGGAATGACACCTCCTCAGAGAAGCCTTCCCTGACTTCCCCCCATACACACCCAGGTAATATCATTACAAGCACTCCCTGCACACTGCCTATTACAGACGTGCTATCACATTACTCTGTTTTACATTCTTCAGAGGATCAACACTATGCAAAATTGTTCTGTGTCCTCATTTGTCTGGCATCAGCATTAGCTCTAGCACTGACATCATCCATTAACTTGACAAAATTACTCAACACACTAAGTTTCGTCTGTGAATACCCCAAGATTGCAAGTCACTAACTGGCCCATAGTAAATGTTCAATAAATGATAATATTTTTTAATTAATTACAAATAGAATCTTACATTTTAAATGAGAATTCACTGCATATTACTAACCTATCATAGAAACATTTTAAAAACGAAAGGACAAGAGAGAGGAGGTACACTTTTTCCTCTTCTTCCCACTAAGCACAACTAAAAACCCTCGATGTTGGATATAAACAAACATAAGACAACTCTGAAAGGTAGAGAGAAGACAGAACCAGTAGGAAACTCAGGATCTGAGTATCAACATGGCAATGAACTCACTGGATTTATTTTTGCCACCGATATCCTGGATTGAGTAGATATCCAGGAACCTAGAAACAACAATAGGCACAAAACATAAGAAAAATCAGCTCTCTCAAGCCAAAGAACCTAGGAAGGGGCAGGCCAGGAAGATCGAAAACTTTCAAACAAGAGCTACTCTACTCAAGTTGAACATCACAGAAAAACCATGACCCCATCTCCATCAGCCCAGGGCAAGTGGGGAGCCTAAACTCCTACCCTCAATAGCCAACACTCTCCCCACAAGGGCAATACCACAAAAATGCAAGTGGAGAACTGACAGTAACACCCACCCAACGACAGCCATTCGCCCCCAACCCTGGTGTCAGTACAGGCCATGTGGGGAGCCTGGGCCCCCACCCATAATAGGAGTAACCAGATTCCTTTCTCTCTCCCCAAGATAGCAGCAGAGAAGGCAAGTGGGAAGTTTGCACCTTTAGCAACTTTCACCAGAAATGAGGCTCACAGTTCCATCCATAGTGGCAGGGGAGACAGTAAATGAGAAGCCCTCCCCACTCCCAGCCAGGGAGGGCATCAAAGAAGGCCTATGGAGAGTGTGGAATCGCACCCCTGCCCAACAGTAAGGAGGGGCTCTCTGTACCCATGGGATGTCAACAGAAGCCCACTGAGGAACCTGGACTTCTACCCCAGAAAAGCAGGCACAGGCATCGCCCTCCTTTCTCTGCTGCCTCTCTGTCAGAGGCCTACTAAAACAGATTCACATAAAACCCAGACTCCTTAAAACACAGCACCCTAATGTTTAGTGGGCACAGAGTTTCAGTTTTGTAAGATGAAAAGGTTCTAGAGATCTGTTCCACAACAGTATGAATATACTTACCACTACAAACTATAAACTTAAAAAATAGTGAAGATTGTGAATTTTGTATTACATCTTTTCTACCACAATAATTTTTTTCAGTACCAATACTACTCAAAATCAAAAGATTACTTATTCAATACATTTCAGTGTTCAATCATTCCTTTTGTTAAAGTCCATGGAATGCTATATATTATAAAGCAATTACAAAACCACATTAATCAATGCATCTTATTTTACTACCTTTGTGAAATACCATATTTGAAACTCAGTCGATCCATACCTGTTCTGAAAGTGGGAAAAAGCCAATCTGCAAAAACTCTCAGCCCCTCTTATCACAATTTATACAGAAAACTACTCAAGTGGGGCTTTTTCTAATACAATGTAACAATATTTAATGACTTAGAAAATTAATAGTGGAAATTAGATAGACTGTTGGGAAAAAAATAGGTTTTTCTGAGGCTCACACTTCCTAACGGGATCTAAATCAGATTAATCAGAGTAAAGACAAGAAGTGGTTTACTCTCCAGCTTGACTTTGACAGATCAAGTTTACTATGTAAATCAGATAATTATTCATAATTACTGAAATTTGAACTTTTATTATAAAAACCAGGATTTAATGTGTGGACCGTTAACACACAAGAACCAAGGCAAACAGTGTACGTAAGTGGTTCTATTCTCCACTTGTTAGGAGCACTATGTTTATGCTAAGTTCCCAAATCTCCAGTTTGACAAGCATCTCCCCTCTAAAAAAAAAAAGGGTAATTGGTCCAGTAAGTTTAAAGAACACCAACACTACATTCCCCTTCAGAAGATTCGAAATACACATGAGCATATAAAACACTGGGAAAGGCCATACAGTTAAAACTATCTCTTTCACTTTGACTCAAAGTTTTCCAAACACATATAGATAAACATGGTCCACATTTTCTACCTGGTAACACCTCACCCAACACTAATATTCTAGGATAGGGCTTCTCAAATCATAAAGTTCAAACAAACCACCTAGAGATCTCATTAAAATGTAGATTCAAATTCAGCAGACCCAAGGTAGGGCCCAAGGGGCTGCATTTCCAATCCTCTCCCAGGTGATGCCCGTTGCTTCTGGTTCTTGGATCATTCTTTAGTGGATAGACATGTTGAGAAGACATGCTGGGGAAGGCTACCACAGAGACTTCTTCACAGCCACACAGTTCTGTGATCAGAACTGAATATTTTAAAACTCCACTATACATAAAATAAGGGACTATCAAAGGAGTAGAAAGAAAGTAAGCTAAAAAGAGAAGAAAGGGAGTTATCCAGGTGATTTGTGTTAACCAAATACTGGACAAGGAAAGGGGCAAGAAATGAATCCAGGTAAATGAGTCCAGAGGATATAAAGGGAAGACAAAGCATATGGGGAAAGAGATGGGGGCTGAGGAACAAGAGCCATAAGAAATACCAGCATAAAGGAAGGACTCATAAATTTTCCAACTTTTCATTAATAAAATGGGATATGCAGGCAGAGCCATTTACTGGATTTCTATTTTAATCACTAAAAGACCCTTACAACATCTGCAGATGAATGGCCTGTGGTACAGGGGTTTGGCAAAGTTCAAAAAGGTCCCCTGAGAAGAAAAATAAATTCTACAGAGATGACATTACTTGTTTTCTCCTGCAACTGTAATGGCTCAACAACAATTTTTAAAATACAGTAATAGGTGAAATCGAAGTCAAACCTTTTCTTGGATTAGTCTCTGAAGATGAATCCCACAAGACAACATTGCAGTAAATAAGGTCAACATGTACTGCTGAACTTTGCAGATGGCTGAGGCCAGGGAGTTTATCACTGAGTTCAGTCCCACCTTCTCAATAACATTCTGGAAGGCAGTAGGAGAATGGCGGGTGATTCTACACAAGGCCTGCAGAGACAGGAGAGTAGATCCATCAGACAAGTCCAAGTATATTAACTGTGACTCAGAAAGATAACACCAGCTTCTGTGTAAAGGAGTAGACGGTGCTTACCTTGCCCCTTCATTACTTGTTTTGGCATAAGAAAGTTGGAAAACGTCCGCATATTTAAAAACAAAATAATCCAGCTCCCAGTAAAAACTAATGTTGTTTTAAGACAACAAAGCCTCTTATGATAAACATACAAATTATAAAGGGTTAACTGAAATGACAAACTAATTTATAAGTCTGTATAGAAAAACTTCCCTTTAAGAAATAAAAAACCTCAAGGGCCTTCTTTTTGCAGACACTGGTAAAGGTGGAAAAAACAGCCATAAAAATAAATATTTAACATTTATTGTTTAGCATGAGAAAAATGGTATCTCAGAATATCAGAAGACTATCACATTTAGTTCTCCCAGTAACACGTAAGAAAGGTCTTGATACTAAGCTACTCTATAAACAATAGAACTAAAGAATAGAATACTTAAAGTTACTTGCCCAAAGACATGTACCTAGTAAGTGACAAAGCTAGAATTCAAACCAAGATAATCAGACTTCTGAGCTTTTCTTAACTTGCTCACAGATTAGAGATGAAACATAATTTAAAAACTAATAAAATGTAACAAGTATCGTAACAGAAGTGAGCTCCACAAATTATGCTTGGAAAGGAAAATAAATCAAGTCAACAACATAGGAAGATGGTCTTGAACCGGTTTTTGAAGGGTAAATGGAGAGTGGATAGCAGAAAAATAAGTGAAAAAAATTCAAGCCAGGACCAAATGTGTGACTTGAAACTGTAAAAACCCTAGAAGAGAACACAGGTAGTAATTTCTCCAATATCAAACATAGCAACTTTTTCTAAATGTGTTTCCTGAGGCCAGGGAAACAAAAGCAAAACTAAACTGCTGGGACTACATCAAAATAAAAGTTTCTGCACAGCAAACAGTCAACAGAAAGACAGCCTACAGAATGGGGAAATATATTTGCAAATGATACCTCTGGTTAAGAATTGGTATCCAAAATATATAAAAACTCGGGGCACCTCGGTGGCTCAGTCGGTTAAACATCGGCCTTCGGCTCAGGTCATGATCCCATGTTCAGTTTCACATTGTGCTCCCTGCTCAGCAGAGAGCCTACTTCTCCCTCTACCCTACCTCCCTGATTGTGATCTAATAAAGAAATAAATAAAATCTTTTAAAAAACAAAACATTTAAAAACTTATACAACTCAACACCCAAAAAACAAAAAAATCCAATTAAAAAGTGGGCAGAAGACATGAACAGACATTTTTCTAAAGAAGACATAAGGATGGCTAACAGACATATGAAAAGTTGCTGAATGTCACTCATCATCAGGGAAATGCAAATCAAAACCACAGTGAGAGCTCACCTCACTCCTGTCAGAATGGCTAAAATCAAAAACACAAGAAACACCAAGTGTTGGTGAAGATGTGGGGAAAAAGGAACCCTCACGTACTATTGGTGAGAATGCAAACTGGTATAGTCACTGCAGAAAACTAGATGGAGGTGCCTCAAAAAGTTAAAAATAGAACTACTTTATGATCCAGTAACCATACCACTGGGTATTTACCCAAAGAAAAATACTAATTCAAAGGGACACATGCACCCTGTGGTTGTTGCAGTATTATTTACAATAGCCCAATTATGGAGGCAGTCCAAGTGTCTACTCACTGAAGAATGCATAAAGAAGACGTGGTATGTATATATATATACACCATATTACACCATACACACACACACACACACACACACACACACACACACATATACATACATACCATGGAATATCATTCAGCCATAAAAAGAATGAAATCTTGCCACTTGAAACAACATGGAGGAGCTAGAGTATAATGCTAACTGAAATAAGTCAGTCAGAGAAAGACAAATACGATCAGATTTCACTCATATGTGGAATTTAAGAAAAAAAGAAAACGAAGAAAAAAAAGAGACTCTTAACTGTAGAGAACTGACAGTTACCAGAGGGGAAGTGGGGTCAGGGAGGGATGGGTGAAATAAGTGAAGGGCATTACTCATGATGAGCCCTGAGTAATGTACAGAATTGCTGAATCATTCTCTTGAATACCTGGAGCTAATACAACACCATAGGTTCATTGTACATATACTGGTTTTTTTTTTAATTAAATTTAAAAAATTCTAGCCAAAGAGAAGAGAGCAAGTGTTCACGAGGAGACATGGAAATGAAGAGCATGGTTTAAGAAGGTGAAACTGATTTGGGGCGCCTGGGTGTCTCAGTGGGTTAAGCCTCTGCCTTTGGCTCAGGTCATGATCCAGGGTCCTGGGATGGAGCCCCGCATCGGGCTCTCTGCTCAGCGGAAAGCCTGCTTCCTCCTCTCTCTCTCTGCCTGCCTCTCTGCCTACTGTGACCTTTGTCTGTCAAATAAATAAATAAAAATATTCAAAAAAAAAAAGGTGAAATTGATTCAATGAGACAACCTTCAGGTGCAGGAGGAAAAGCAGAGAATTGAGAAGTACTCTGGAGCCAGAGTTGGTCTACCAATCCAGGACTTTTTTCTTTCTTTTTTTTTTTTTATTAATTTATTTATTTTCAGCATAACAGTATTCATTATTTTTTCACCACACCCAGTGCTCCATGCAATCTGCGCCCTCTATAATACCCACCACCTGGTACCCCAACCTCCCAATCCCCCACCACTTCAAACTTCTCAAATTGTTTTTCAGAGTCTATAGTCTCTCATAATTCACCTCCCCTTCCAATTTACCCCAACTACCTTCTCCTCTCTAACACCCCTTGTCCTCCATGCTATTTGTTATGCTCCACAAATAAGTGAAACCATATGATCATTGACTCTCTCTGCTTGACTTATTTCACTCAGCATAATCTCTTCCAGTCCCGTCCATGTTGCTACAAAAGTTGGGTATTCATTCTTTCTGATGGAGGCATAATACTCCATAGTGTATATGGACCACATTTTCCTTATCCATTCATCCATTGAAGGGCATCTTGGTTCTTTCCACAGTTTGGCAACCGTGGCCATTGCTGCTATAAACATTGGGGTACAGATGGCCCTTCTTTTCCCTACATCTGTATCTTTGGGGTAAATACCCAGGAGTGCAATTGCAGGGTCATAGGGAAGCTCTATTTTTAATTTCTTGAGGAATCTCCACACTGTTCTCCAAAGAGGCTGCACCAACTTGCATTCCCACCAACAGTGGAAGAGGGTTCCCCTTTCTCCACATCCCCTCCAACACATGTTGTTTCCTGTCTTGTTCATTTTGGCCATTCTAACTGGTGTAAGGTGATATCTCAATGTGGTTTTAATTTGACTCTCCCTGAGGGCTAGTGATGATGAACATTTTTTCATGTGTCTGATAGCCATTTGTATGTCTTGATTGGAGAAGTGTCTGTTCATATCTTCTGCCCATTTTTTGATATGATTGTCTGTTTTGTGTGTGTTGAGTTTGAGGAGTTCATTATAGATCCTGGATATCAACCTTTTGTCTGTACTGTCATTTTCAAATATCTTCTCCCATTCCGTGGGTTGCCTCTTTGTTTTTTTGACTGTTTCCTTTGCTGTGCAGAAGCTTTTGATTCTGATGAAGTCCCAAAAGTTTATTTTTGCTTTTGTTTCCTCTGGACTTTTTTCTTTTTAAGATTTTATTTATTTATTTGACAGAGAGATCACAAGTAGGCAGAGAGGCAGGCAGAGAGAGGGGGAAGCAGGCTCCCCACTGAGCAGAGAGCCTGATGCAGGGCTTGATCTCAGGACCCTGAGATCATGACCTGAGCCAAAGGCAGAAGCTTAACCCACTGAGCCACTATGGAGCCCCCAAACTAGGGCTTTTGAATTTTATGTCATAAGTAATGGAAGAACCTCAAAAGTTTTTAAGCAAAATTTAAAAAACAAAAAAACAAGGGATGGTCATATTCTGAGCATATACAGGAGACTACAAAGAAAGTCAAAAACAGTTTTACAAAACATTCATTATAATTCATTATAATATAATTAATTATAATTATCATTCATTATAATTCATTATAATTAATGTCCTATAACCTCCTTCTTCCTGATTTATATTTTAAATAGATCTATAACATTGATCAAAAATGAAAAGATCAAATATAAGACGAGTTATTAGGAACCCCTGGGTGGCCCAGTCAGTTAAGTATCAGACTCTTGATTTTGGCTCAGGTCACCATATCAGGGTCCTAAGATGAAGTCCCCAAGTTGGCCTCTGGGCTCAGCATAAGTCTCCTTAAGATTCTCTCCCCCTCCCTCTCCTTCTGTCCCTCCCCCCACCTCCCTAATGTGCATGTGTGCAATCTCTAGCTCTCTTTAAATTAATGAATTAAAGACAAATTGTAAGGAAAGAGGAAGGGAAAAGATAAAGATTTCAAGAAATATTTTCGTCTTCTTTAAAATCTCAGGAAATGGGATGCCTGGGTGGCTCAGTCCATTAAACTCTGCCTTTGGCTCCTATCATAATCCCAGGGTCCTGGGATCAAGTCACACATTGGGCTCCTTGCTCAACCAGGAGCCTGCTTCTCCCTCTGCTGTTCCACCAGCTTGTGCACACACACACATGCTCTCTATCTCCCTGACAAATAAATCAAATCTAAGAAACTATTTAAAAAATAATTTTTTAATTAAAATAAAATTTTTTTAATTTTTTAATTTTTAAATTAAAATAAAACAAAATCTCAGGGAAAAAATTAAATATTTTTTCTATCTCCAAAAATGAACTTCCTTTAAAAGTTATTGCTATTAATAAAATAAGGAAAACAAGTGTTAATCAGTATAAAATCAAACTTCCACCAAAATGAACAGTTTAAAGTAAATATATTTATTTACTCAATGCTAAACCTTAGTTCCAATCCCTAAGAAAATACTAATGTGATATTATAACCAGAAAGGAAAAGATAATACAACCAATAACAATGAAAATCTGGTACTGAGGTGAGTTAGAGAAAAGACAAGAAGTCTTCACCCTTTCACATATGCCCTATTCAAAGTTTTCAAATAAATGCACATTATTTTATAATAATTTTTAAATTACATTTTGATGCCATGACTGTATTAGACATTTTTTAATTAGATGGAAATAAATATTTAAGGAAAGTTTACATTTTTTTTTTAAGATTTCATTTATTTGAGAGAAAGCAACTGCTAGTGGGGAGGGAGAGAGAGAATCTCAAGAAGACTCTGCTGAGAGCAGAAACCAGCATGGGGCTCAATCCCATGACCCCGAGATCTGACCTGAGCCAATATCAATAGTCAGACTCAACCGACTGAGCCATGGAGGCACCCCAGGCAAGTTAACATTATAAATAATGGATATATTTACTACCATAACTGAAATTACTGAATAAACAAATGCACTGAAACCTGAGCATTGACAAAGCACTAACTATATATACTGTTCTGCCGAAACAAAAAGTGTCCCTCTCCTCATGGAACTGATTACCATATGAGATTCATAATCTTGTCTCAATAATCACTGACAAATGAATACGGGATCTCAAAGAGATCTGGATGCCCATGCTCACTGCAGCATTAATGACAATAACCAAGATACGAAAACAACTTAAGTGTCTATCCATGGATGAATGGATAAGGAAGATGTGGTATACATGCAATAAATATACACAACAGATTATTATTCAGCCACACAAGAAAAGGAAATTCTTCCATGCACAACAATATGGGTCAGCCTTTCAAGAATTTTGCTAAGTGAAATAAGACAGAAAAAGAAAGATGGATACTGTATGACATCGAAGTAATTACATGTGGAATCTGAAAAAGCCGAGCTCATAGAAACGGAGACTGGAATGTGGTTTCCAGGGACTTGGGAGTGGGAAAACAGGGAAATGTTGGGCAAAGAGTACAAACTTCCAGTGTTATGTTAAATAAATAAACAAGTTCTGGGTATCTAATGTACAGCATGGTAATTATAGTTAATAATAAAATATATATATAATAATAAAATAATGTATTTGAAAGTTGTTAAGAGAATAAATTGTAAATGTCTTCACCACAAAAAAGAAATGGTAAGTAAGCTAGAAAATGTAACAATAATCATGGACTATTTCATACACATACCAGGGATTTGTATTCATTTACAGATAGCCATAGCAAAATAAGATTATGGGGGGAAAATCAGTCTATTTTGGACACCTTTCAAATCGTATTTCAGTCTTTCCTCTTCCTTCCATGGGATTTACAGATGGGTAACTTAGACATGATGGTTTGGAAACTAGGAGAGTCGGGTTCTTCAAGTCTAAAGCCCAAATTGTATATGTTTCAGCAAGAAAGTAGCTACTAATATCTGAAAATAGGAGTATGAAAAATGAGTTCACTAAAAAAAAAAAAAACTAGCTGATTGTACAACATGAACGTTTTTTAAAACTCATTTATAATGGATCCAAGAAAACTGCTCTGTATGAAATCAAAACAATTATTTAAGTATTTTAATCCAAGAATTTAGGGGAAAACAAATTTTTTTTTCAACAGAGTCCCTAAAAGTCATGCTACACTCAGAACGTTTTGAGCAAATTAAGGATTAAACCAACAGTGACCTCAAGACACAAAACACTGTCATTGGCTTTTTGAAAATTTGGGGGGCAGCTCTCACAGCAAAACTTTCTACCAATATAAAATCCCTACCTGATCATAATGTTCATAATGGGGACTCTTCGTGATAAAAGATTTGTCCAGACTACTTCTAAATGTGTTCAAACCAATATGAGGGGACTAGAAGGTCTCATCTTCAGAATGCAGCTCAGAAGCCTAACAGACTTTCCATTTTAAAAAGCTCCTGCAGAAAAAAAAACACTTTTAACCTGCCACCTCTGGATATCAAACACAGTTGAGAGCTTCATGGAGGCTCAAGAGCACACTAGTGCTTGTATTTTCTGAATCAAAAAAATCAAATCTCAAGTTTGAGCTCAGTGAACTGGTTTTGAAATATTTATTTATTAAAATAGAGCTTGTGACTACATTTTAAAACTGGGGAAAACACCTGCCATCTAAAATTCACTTCAAATTTTATTCAAAAAGAACACTGTGTTACCCACAGAATTCCTGATAGTCTATATAATAAAGGCAACTCCTAAGAAATAGACTAAGTTAAAAGTGGTGGTGGGTATTAAGGAGGGCACATATTGCACGGGGCACTGGGTGTGATGCATAAACAATGAATTTTGGAATGCTGAAAAAAAATAAATTTTAATTTTAAAAAAAGTGGAGGACAATAATCTATGAGACACATGGACTCACCATGGAATAAAAACTTAAAAAACCATTTCTGTTTTGTCTTTTGAGTGGTTTCTTTCATGTCCTACCAAAATTACCGTGGGAGCTTTTCTAAACTGCACACACTCTCATCTGACTCCTGAGAGATCTTAAGATACAACAGAATAAGGGAAGGGGGTATGTCAAGTGGAGGAAGTAGTCAGTGCTGCTTGAAAAGCTCCTGGCCAACCCCAGTGAGAAACACTATGCTGCAAAATTCTTCACTTTTTATCCCCTTCATCTCAACCCATCAGTAATGATGTTTACCCCAGTTATCATCCTTATCGGGGTCATCTTTCTCAATCTAACTCTACAGGTTTCTCTGGTCCCCACTATGGTTCATAGAGATTTCTTATAATCCTAATAATTTTAGTAATCTTTTATCCATCCAATATTATTTCCTAAGTCAGGTCCACTCCACCCAACAACCAATTCCTAAGCCATGGAAACATTCCTGAGTGGGAAGGAGAAATGCACCATCCTTCACTCACACCAGGCCAGGCTCTTGTCTTCCAAGAGCTTCAAGGACTAGGTTCTCCCACTTCAGCAAGTTGTACAATCAGCTGGAGGCATGTTAACATGCAGATTATGGAGCCTCTGCCCCTGGAAATTTCCTATTTAGCAGGTCTGGGTCAAATCTGGATTTCTTTTTTCTTTTTTTTTTTTTTAGATTTTATTTATTTATTTGTCAGAGAGAGAGAGAGCGAGACCAAGCACAGGCAGACAGAGTGGCAGGCAGAGTCAGAGGGAGAAGCAGGCTCCCTGTGGAGCAAGGAGCCCGATGTGGGACTTGATCCCAGGACGCTGGGATCATGACCTGAGTCGAAGGCAGCTGCTTAACCAACTGAGCCACCCAGGCGTCCCCAAATCTGGATTTCTAACAAGTTCCCAGGTGATGTTGATGCTGCTGGGCCAGGGACCACACTGGTACAGGGGAATGTATGAGACCAGGAGATGACCAGGAAATCACTGTGCTGGCAGGCACAGCAGATGCAGACTGTTACAAACAAAATGAGCAAGTCAGTCCCTAGCACTGAACACCACTTTCCCCAGCCACAGCCCAGCCATTCATCTGGTTACCAGAGCACCTACCTTGTGTGCTCAGGAAGGGAACAAGGGGAAAAGGGCTCCTATCTTCCTGGAACTGACACTGAGACAGAAAATCTGGCTTCCATACTTGAGGTCAATCGAGCTGTGGTCACTGCTATGAGCAAAACTACAAAGAGATTTGAGGGTCCAGGGGATGTCCTACCAGAGGAGCTGATAACGTGAAATGTGAAGACTCAGCCATGTGAAAAGAGCAACCAGGCACAGGAAACAGCAAAGGGGAAAGTGCTGAGGCAGAAAAGTGTTTGCAAATCCTAGAAAATGTCAGAACAAAATGTGGCTGAAGCACAGAGAGTGAGATGATGAGCTTTAGGAGGTGTGACAAAAAAGGGAGGCAGGGGCCAAACCATCTGAGATCTTGAAGGCAGTGATAAGAATTCTATCTTTAACTCCAAATGGGTATGTTAACCTCCAGCACACATTCCTGAGAGAAGAGTTTGGAAAAAGAAAAAGTTCAGGGACACCTGGGTGGCTCAGTGGATTAGCCGCTGCCTTTGGTTCAGGTCATGATCCCAGGGTCCTGAGATCGAGTCCCGCATCAGCCTCCTTGCTCAGCGGGAGCCGTCTTCTCTCTCTGCCTCTGTCTGCCATTCTGTCTGCTTGTGCTCTCTTTCTCTATGACAAATAAATAAATAAAATCTTAAAAAAAAAAAAAAAGGGAAGAAAAGAAAAAGGAAAGAAAAAGTTCAGCTCTGTTAGGTATAACCCTGTTAGGGAGGAAGGAAATGTCATTCCCTGTTAAGAATTTACATGAAGTGTGTTCAGAATGTCTATGTTCAGTTTTTGTCACCTCAATCTTTAATAGATCCTCAGGTAAACCTATTTACAAGGCAGAAACAATTTGCTTAAGATTACATTAGGATTACTTTATTTTAGGATCCTCCAACAATGATCTCATACTTTTATATAACAAAATATATCTATTTATATTTTATATAATAAAAAGGATCACCTCACTTTATTACTAGCGAGACCTTTGTGAGCTATTTTTGTTTCCCCAGTAAAAAATGGATGTTAACTGTTATTAAACATCTACTCATGATGCCCCCCTCAATTCATGATGTGGGACAGAAGGATCCCTTCCTCTCATTTTTTGCAGGAAAAATCTTCACTTGTAATCAAAGACCTGGCTTCAAACAGAGAGATGAATCCTGGCTTTATAGGAGTTGATAATCAATATAATTACATTATAATTATAATAAGCTAACAACTACTTTATTAAGCACAATGTGTTAACTGCTTTAAATAGTATTTATTTATTTATTAATGAATTAGTCCTAAAAGTGAAAGCCTCGCCAATTCTTAACTTCTACTTGGTATTTTGCTTAAAGTTGTACCAATCCTTGAAGAAAAATAGTAAAAAGCTATAAGATACATGATTTTTAGGAAATGCTCTCTGTGTGGAGAATGATATTAGTGGGGCATACTGGCCATAGGAAGACCAGTGAGGAGGCCACTTGAGAGGTCCACAGGAGAGATGGTGGGGCCTAGACCATGGCAGTAGCAACACAGCAACCCGAGAGGGAACGAGGTTCCCAGGAAGGTTAAGTAACTGAATGTGAACAGTGAGGTGAGAGGAGTTAAGGGAAAGTATGAAAAAGAACACTTGACCCTTTGTTTTCCTTAATCCATCTCCTCTCACTTTCCCTTCCCAAGGTCAACATGTCAGTGCTTGAGGAAAGGGGACGGTAAGGGGGAGAGGGAACTGAGCACAAGTGGTCAAGGAAGCAGGGTGGCAATGGCAAGGAAGACAGAGGATGACACAGTGGAAGTGGCCTGAGTAGATGGAGTCTTATATAAGTAAATTCACTGAACAAACCAGTACAGATATGGAGAATAACAGGAGCCGTGTTTGTCTCCATCTGAGAAGGGATTTACAAACACGGAAAGGGGGAAGGCTAGAAAGAATCTTAAGGTATTAGATTAAATTTGGAAGTATCAACATGAATGCATGAGTTTTGTTCTGAATATGTACAATGATATATATAAAAACAATTATAAATATATAGGGATGGATGGATATATTTTTTTCTAACTCTGAATATTAAGAAGACATAGAAACAATGACACCCCATAGGAATAAACACAAAGAGCACCCAGATCTTGGCTTCTAAATACCAAAGATTCCCCCCCAAAAAATGACGGATTCCAGAGCTGGGAGAGAGAAAGTAAAAATAACCCAGAACATCAGGTGATATCAGAAAATAATGAAGTGCTCAAACAATGGTGGAAATGGATCCACCGAGAGGCACCTAGGTGGCTCAGGCGTTAAGGGTCTGCCTTCGGCTCGTGTCATGATCCCAGGGTCCTGAGATTGAGCCCTGTATCAGGCTCTCTGCTCCATGGGAAGCCTGCTTCTCCCTCTCTCACAACCTCTGCTTGGGTTCCCTCTCTCACTGTCTCTGTCAAAGAAAATCTTTAAAAAATTTTTTTAAATAAATTTTTAAAAAAGAAATGGGTCCATAGAACACAGAAGCCAGCTTGAAGGGCTCACATTGGCCAAATCTAGGATGACTACAGCATCCCCACAAATAATAATAGTGGCAGGAGGATCACGTTATGATCCATTGCACAAAGTCGTTATTCATCAAAATAATTAAATAAATACACACATACACATGGAAGAAGAGAAAGAGCTCTGTTATAGTAGAATACCAACCACTACCAAAGACCCGTTTTTCCACAGCTCATGAGATATACAAGAAGAATGGTTTTGGGGGCATCTGGGTGGCTCAGTTAAGTGTCTGCCTTCAGCTCAGGCCATGATCTTGGGGTCCTGAGACCAAGCCCTGTGTCAAGCTGCCTGTTCAGAGAGCAGCCTGTTTCTCCCTCTTCTCTGCTTTTTACCCCACACACCACCTCCCCCTCACCCAGCCACTGGCTTGTGCTTTCTCTTTCTCAAATAAATAAAAGCTTAAGGAAGGAAGGAAAGGCAAAGGAAGGAAAGAAAGAGACAGAAAGAAAGAGAGAGAGAAGGGAAAAAAAAGAGAGAGAGAAAGAGAAATGAGGGGCACCCGGGGTGGCTCAGTCAATTAAGCTTCTGCCTTCTGCTCACATCATGATCTCAAGACACATGGGTGTCAGGCTCTCTGCTCAGCTGAGAATCTGCTTTCCCCTCAACCCTGCCATTCGTGCATGCTCTCACTCTGTCTCTCTCTTTCAAATAATAAATAAAAATCTTTCTTTTAAAAAAAAAATGGTTTTTACACTTTTAGAGGGGCTGTAGAAAACAAAACAAAAAGGATGTGCAACAGAGACTACATGTGGCCTACCAAGGCAAGCTCTTTATTATCTGGCCCTTTATAGAAACCAATTGCCAACTCCTGCTCGAGAAGAAATAATAAAAATAGATGACTCCCATCACAGACTGGTTACAGGCAGGAGTTGTCAATAGTGCTAAGGAGGTTTCATGAAGAAGCACCAGACAGACCCAGGTCAAGCCTCCCTCTATAAAATAAAAGCCCTATATTCTTTAAAATAGTAAAGGACATGAAGTACACAGGAAGACTGGGGAACTGTTTCATATTGGAGGAGACTAAAGAAATAGGAAAACAGTACAAAACACATGATACTGAACAGGATCCTGGAGCAAAGAAAGGAGAGACTTTTTGGGGATAATGGGCAAAATTTCAGTGAAAAATTAATGATTCAGATGAAAGCTAAGAGCAAAATACAAGCACCCCAAGATGAAAGAGTGAAGCTTAATGTGTCAGGTGAAGAAAGGCCTAACTTTGGTGAAAATTGGAAAAAAAATTTGCCAAGTAAAGAAACTAAGCTTGAGTATAAAGATGAAAACTACATAAACCCAAATAAAGCAAGACAGACTTTTTTTTAAAGGCCCAGAATTAAAATGGATGTTTTTAATTTTTTAAATTCAATTTAATTAACATATAGTGTATTATCAGTTTCAGAGGTAGAATTTAGTGATTCCTCAGTTGCATACAACAACCAGAGCTCATCACATCATATGCCCTCCCCAATGTCCATCACCCAACTGCCCCATTCCCCTACTCCCTTCCCCTTCAACAACCCACAGGTTATTCCCTACAGTTAAATCTCTGATGGTTTGCCTCCCTCTTTGTTTTCATCTTCTTTTTCATTCCCTTCCCCTACGATCCTCTGTTTTCTTTCTTAAATTCCACACGAGTGAATATATGCTATTTGTCTTTTTTGGACTTACCTCACTCAGCATAATACCCTGTAGTTCCATCCACATCATTTCAAATGGCAAGATTTCATTCTTTCTGATGATTGAGTAATATTCCATTGTATAGAGAGAAGATGTAGTGTAAAATGGATGTTCTAAGATAGGATTCCAAGGTGCCTTGAGAAAGTTCACTGGTATACTTTGTAATTCTTTCTGACAGTCTCTCCATAATTACTAATATCATAATTAGGATTTTTCTGTCAGTTTGAAATCATGTGGCTCCAGAAGCATGTGTGTGTGTGTGTGTGTGTGTGTGTGTGTGTGTAAGAGACAGACAGGAAGAGAGGCAGATGCTACATACCCTTTGCTTAATAACAGTCAACAAACAGAATGGTTAGCATTTGTTACATAGGTAAATTTAAGGTAAGAACTGGAAGACATCCATAAATATTACCAGGATTTAGCAACACAAACGTCAATAAATATCTCAGCAAGACCAGCTTCAGTGGCATTTTGGGGCAGATACTGCACTGGGTTAAAGAGGAAACGGCCAGAAAGGAGTGACAGTTTGTGGCAATAATTCTTTAAAGAAGTACGGATGTGAAGGGGGGGACATGAAGCCCAGCGACTCTTTGATATGTCGGCATGTGTGCTTTTATTCTTTGTAATGGGATAAAGAATATCTGAATGCTGATTAGAATGATCTAGTAGAGAGGGAGAGTTAAAGATTCAGGAAAGAGCAAAAATAACCATTTGAGTGAAATTTCCAAGAAAGGAACAGGAGGAAGATGGGAAAAAATAGGGAGAGATTTGTCTCTACCAGGAGAAGGGATAGTTCATCAACTCTAACAGGAGGGAAAGATAGGGCGCCTGGGTGGCTCAGTGGTTTAAGCCGCTGCCTTCGGCTCGGGTTGCGATCTCAGGGTCCTGGGATCGAGTCCCATATCGGGCTCTCTGCTCAGCGGGGAGCCTGCTTCCCTCTCTCTCTCTGCCTGCCTCTCTCTCCATCTACTTATCATCTCTCTCTGTCAAATAAATAAATAAAATCTTTAAAAAAAAAAAAGGGTTTATAAAAAATAAAAAAAAAATAAAAAAGAAAGACAGGACCAGGTAAGGGCAGGCGGTGGGATGTAAATTAGTCTACAGAGATGGTAGACGTACGCTGGGATAATTACCACTGGAAGTCTCCATTTTTCTCTGGGAAGTACTGGAGAAAGTCACTTACTGAGGATGGAGGAGAAAAATATGGGTTGGAGGTCTAAGGAAAGAGAGTAAGGGAAGAAAGAGAGAAGTGCAAGAATGAGCAGGGGAGAGAGAGAGAGACAGCAAGGCTGCCATAAAATACTGAGAGTCCACATAAGACCAGTGATCAAAAAGAGTATTTTAATAAATTGTATGAGCAAGGGTTGTATTTGTTCAACAGACTGTTAAATTGATATGTTAACACCTCTTCATACATAATTATCTTTTACACCAAGTCACCATAACCATGTGAGCAGAGTAGTAGACAGCCAATCAAAATACAAAAGCTGCAAAACCACAGATGCCAGAACATTAACATGAATTCACCTCATAATTAATTCACAATAAATTTAGTATAAAATCTGAAAGAGGGGGCTAGCAGGAAAAATCAGGGAACACTAAACATAAACCAAACTAAGTGCTATACCCTACCCATGAGCACAGTATTCCACTATCACTTCCCAATTGTTTCTGAAACCATAACATATGGTCACACAAGGTCCCCACAGTTCCAAGGTTTTCCAACCCCAATTTTGAAAATTTTGTTTTAAAAGAAAAATTCTTGTTGTCACCAACTATATTAGTCTGAGATTTGTGTGCTACTTATTCACTGAAATTTTACTGCATTTGAAATTTACTCTATTTCTGGCAGTTTGTCAGACTTCGTATTTAAATATACCCAGATATATCCCCCAAAGATGCTCCATCTTACCGATATTGCTGTGATCCTGAGAGAATCAACAGTGGAATGTTTGAATAGGTACCATAAGATGGGTCCAACTTCCCCTGTAATAAAGCCCTGGGCCTGAGCAGAAAAGGTAGTGCAGACATTTTCAATAATCTTTGCAGCCATGTGATTCACAATACGTTCTTCCTAGTGAAAGAGAGAAGAGTGAAAGGGGGTTATTTAACAGGAGAAATACATACATGCAATTTATTCATAACCAGTGCAAATAAAGGCCTGATACCAAGAATATATTATCTGTCTCTGCATGTATTAGGTACTTAGAAGATGTGATCATCCTTTCAGACTATTATGAAATTACGACAATTTAATCACTAAATCAATTTAATCTTTTAATCACTAAAACTTAGCATAACATAATTTTAATATATTTTAATAAAAATAAGAGACTCTGGAAAACAGTACAGAGATTCCTCAAAAAGTTAAAAATAGAAATGCCCTATGATCCAGCAATTGCACTACTAGGTATTCACCCAAAGGATCAAAAATACTGATTTGAAGGGACACATGCACCCTTTTTTTACAGCAGCATTATCTGTAATTGTCAAATTATGAAAAGATCCCAAATGTTTATCAACTAAAGAATGCATTTTAAAAATGCGGTACACACACACACACACACACACACTGGAATATTGCTTAGCCATCAAAAAGAACAAAATCTTGCCAACTGCAGTGACGTGTATTATGTTACACAAAATAATTCAGAGAAAGACAAATACTCTACGGTCGCATTCGTATGTGGAATTTAAGAAACAAAACAGAAGAACATGGGAGAAAAAAAGAGAGGCAAGCCATAAAACAGACCTCTTACTTACAGAGAACAAACTGGGAGTTACTGGAAGGGAGGGTGGGTTATGTGGGCAATGACTATTATGTTGTGATGAGTACTACGTGTTGTATGTAACTGATGAATCACTAAAATTCTATACCTGAAAATAATATTACACTGTATGTTAACTGGAATTTATATAAAAACTTGAAAAATACAATAAATTTAAAAATTAAAATGCTAAAATAATCTGAAAAATATGTAATATGAGTATAACATAAAAATGGAAGATACTTTTAAAATCAAAAGCACCAAGAAGAACAATCTTTAGGAATCACTCCAGGCTGGAAATAATTAGCATACCAATCAGCCAAACACCACCTAAAATACAAGGCAATGTCCCAAGAAATGTATTGCCTCAGGAGTGTGACCAAATTAATACTAAACTAAAGGCTGTTCTGGATTGTCCTAACAATGCTTAAAAACTAGCCTCAAAAAGGATCACACTGGGGGCGCCTGGGTGGCTCAGCGGGTTAAAGCCTCTGCCTTCGGCTCAGGTCAAGATCCCAGGATCGAGCCCCGCATCGGGCTCTCTGCTCAGCAGGGAGCCTGCTTCCTCCCCTCTCTCTCTCTGCCTGCCTCTCTGCCTACTTGTGATTTCTCTGTCAAATAAATAAAATCTTAAAAAAAAAAAAAAAAAGGATCAAACTGGAGGAAACAAGATGGCACAGGAATAGCAAACTGAAACAGCATTAGGTCCCAGTAGTTCAGCAAGATAGTTATCAAACCATTCCGAATACCTACAAACTTAACAGGAGATCGAAAAGAAGAGCAGCAATTCTAGGAACAGAAAATCGACCACTTCCTGGAAGGTAGGATGTGCAGAGAAGTGAATCCGAAGCAACAGGAAGAGAGACTGCAGTGGGAAGGGGCAACTCCCAGGAAGCCATGGAGCAGGAGAGCACATAATCAGAACTTTGATCCACTGCGAAGTCTGCTCCACTGAGGAAGTCTACTCCACTGAGGAACAATGCTCCAGAAGCTACACAGGAGTCGAGCCCTCACAGGCACAGGGTGGTCTCAGGACCCGCAGGGATACCAAAAGACCAGGGATGTCTGAGGGTGGTGAAGCTGTCAGGTATCAGAGCAGGGAAGCTGACTACAGAGACGGAACTGGAGCCAAGGAATAGGCTCTCAGTTCAGGGATACCTTAAGCCATGATCCAAGGTACTCTCAGGCCACTACCCTTCAAGCAGGGACTGCACAAGTGGCAGATCCAAGGAAACCCCTTCCTTTCTCCTCTGGGAGGAGTGCACAGGAATGTGTGGCAGGAATCTTCTAGGTTTGGCAACTCCAAACAGGGCTGTGCACCAGAGATAAAAATGCTCAATCACAGGCCAGGTGAGCACAGAGTGCATCCAGAGACTAGAGAGACGGGAGGGATTGACTGCTTTTTGCACTGAGGAGTGGAGCCCTGAGCTCTAAGCTCCACCAGGCCAGAGACTGGAAGCCTACCATTTTCACTCCCATCCTCCAGAGCTCTACAGAAAGCATTCAGGGAACAAAAGCTCTGGAGAGCAAACCTGAACAGATTGCTTAGCGTGGCCCTTGGTAAGGGCATGACAATTCCAACTTTGGCAAAGACATTTGAGAATCACTGCAACAGGCCCCTCCCCTAGAAGATCAGTAAGAACATCCAGCCAAGACCAAGTTCAGATCAACAAGAACTATGAACTCCAGAGCTATGAAAAAGCACTGCATAGAATTCATGGCATTTTCCCCACGATCCTTTAGTCTTGTTAAGTGAATTCTTTTTAATTTCCTTTTTTATTCTATTTTTTAACTTTTCCTCTTTCCTCTTATAATGTTTTTTAACTATTTTATCTTAAGAATATATTTTTCTTTTAATCTTTTTAAATTTTCATTGTTAAAGTCATATTTTACCCTTTCATTGTACTTAATTTTATTTTTAGTACACATATAGGATTTTTTCTTTTAAATGTTGGGATACAATTTCTTCTAATAAATCAAAATATATCCTAAATTTAGCACATGATTTTGTTCTACTCTCCAGTCTGATCACATTCTCCCCCTTTTTTTTTCATTTTACAACCAACTTCCCTTATCAATTCATTTTTTAGAATCTTTTTTTTTTAATTTTCATCTTTACAGTCATATTCCACCCCTTCATTGTGTTTACTATAATCTTTGTGTATATATATACTTTTTTTTTCTTTAAAATTTTAGGAGGTAATTTCTTCTAAGAGACCACAATACACCCAAAATCAAATGGATGACTCTGTCTTATTCATCAGCCTAATATATATATAATATATATATATTATATATATATATTGGGAAGAATATATATAGAGATATATGGAGAAGAATGGGGGGATATATATATATATATATATTCCTGTTTCAGATGTCTTCTGATTTGGTTAGCATATATTTTTCTAGGGTCTTTGCCACCCTTTTAGTATTTTATTCTCTCATTCATATATTCATATCTGGATAAAATGACAAGGCAGAAAAACTCACCACAAAAAAAAAAAAAAACAAGAGGCAGTACCAACAGCTAGGGACCTAATCAATACAGACATTGGTAATATGTCAGCACTAGAGTTCAGAATGACAATTCTCAAGGTGCTAGCGGGGCTCAAAAAAGGCATGGAGGATATTATAGAAACCCTGTCTAGAGAAATAAAATCCCTTCTGGAGAAATAAAAAACTAAAATCAAACCAGGTTGAAATCAAAGAAGTTATTAATGAGGTGCAATAAAAAATGGAGGCAATTACTGCTAGGATAAATGAGGCAGAAGAGAGAATTAGTGATATAAAAGATCAAATGATGGAGAATAAAGAAACTGAGCAAAAGAGAGACAAATACTAGACCATGAGGGAAGAATTCAAGAGACAAGTGATACCATAAGACGATACCATTAGAATAATTGGGATCCCAAAAGGAGAAGAAAGAGAGAGGGGGGCAGAAGGTATATTGGAGCAAATTATTGTAGAGAATTGCCCTAATATGGCAAAGGGAACAAGCATCAAAATCCAGAAGGCACAGAAAACGCACCTCAAAAAAAATAGGTCCACACTCTGTGATCTAATAGTAAAACTTATAAGTCTTAGTGACAAAGAAAAAATCCTGAAAGCAGCCCAGGACAAGAAGTCTGTAACATACAATGGTAAAAATATTAGATTGGTAGCGGACTTATCCCCAGAGACCTGGAAGGCCAGAAAGAACCTGGCATGATATATTCAAAGCACTAAACAAGAAAAATATGCAGCCAAGAATACTATATCCAGCTAGGCTGCCTTTGAAAATAGAAGGAGAGATAAAGAGCTTCCAGGACAAATAAAAATTAAAAGAATTTGCAAACACCAAACCACCCCTCCAGGAAATATTGAAAGTGGTCCTCTAAGCAAAAGGGAGACTAAAATAGTAGACCAGAAAGGAATAGAGACCATATACAGTAAAAGTCACCTTACAGGAAATATAGTGGCATTAAATTCATATCTTTCATTAGTTACCCTGAATGTAAATAGGCTAAATGCCCCAATCAAAAGACACTGGGTATCAGAATGGATTAAAAACCAGGACCCATCAATATGCTGTCTAGAAGAAACTCATTTCAGAGCCAAAGACACCTCCAGATTTAAAGTGAGGGGGTGGAAAATAATTTACCATGCTAATGGACATCAAAAGAAAGCTGGGGTGGCAATCCTTATGTCAAATAAATCAGATTTTAAGCCAAAGGCTATAATAAGAGATGAGGAAGACACTATATCATACCTAAAGAATCTGTCCAACAAGAAGATCTAACAATTTTAAATATCTATGCCCCTAACATGGGAGCATCCAAGTATATAAACCGATTAACAACATGATCAAAGAAACACATCAACAGTAATATAATAATAGTAGGGGACCCCCCTCACTGAAATGGACATATCATCCAAACAAGAGCTCAACAAGGAAATAAAGGCTTTAAATGACACACTGGACCAGATGGACATCAGAGACATCAGAGATATATTCAAAATATTCCATCCCAAATATCCACATATTCTTCTCTAGTGCACATGGAATATTCTCCAGAATAGATCACATCCTGGTTCACGAATAAGGTCTCAACTGGTACCAAAAGACTGGGATCATTCCTTGCATATTTTCAGATCACAACACTCTGAAGCTAGAACTCAATCACAAGGGGAAAGCTGGAAAGAACTCAAATACATAGAGGATAAAGAGCATCCTACTGAAGAATGAATGGGTCAACCAGGAAATTAAAGAAAAATTGAAAAAATTTTGGAAACAAATGAAAATGAAAACACATGTTCAAAATCTCTGGGACACAGCAAAGGTTGTTCTAAGAGGAAAGTATATAGCAATACAAGCCTTTATCAAGAAATAAGAGAGGTCTCAGTACACAACCTAACCCTACACCTAAAGAAGCTGAGAAAGAACAGTAAAGGAAGCCTAAATCCAGCAAGAGAAGAGAAATCATAAAGATCCGAAAAGAAATCAATGAAATAGAAGCCAAAAGAACAGTAGAACAAATCAACGAAACTAGAAGCTGGTTCTTTGAAAGAATTAATAAGATTGATAAACCCCTGACCAGACTTATCGAAAAGAAAAGAGCAAGGACCCAAATTAATAAAATCATGAGTGGAAGAGGAAAGATCACAGCCAACACCAAAGAAATACAAACAATATAAGAACATATTATGAGCAACTATATGCCAGCAAATTTGACAATGTGAAAGAAATCAATGCATTTCTAGAGACCTATAAACTACCAAATCTGAACCAGGAAGAAAAAGAAAACCTGAACAGACCCATAACCAGTGAGGAGATTGAAACAGTCATCAAAAATCTCCCAAAAAACAAAAGCCCAGGGCCAGAAAGCTTCTCAGGAGAATTCTACAAAACATTTAAAGAAGAATTAATACCTACTCTCCTGAAACAGTTCCAAAAAATAGAAATGGAAGGAAAACTTCCAAACTCACTGTATGAGGCTAGCATTACCTTGATCTCAAAACCAGACAAACACCCCATCAAAAAGGAGAATTACAGACCAATATCTTTAATGAACACAGATGCAAAAATTCTCAGCAAATTACTAGCCAAAAGGATCCAAGAGTACATTAAAAGGATTATTCACCACGACCAAGTGGGATTTATTCCAGGGCAAGGTTGGTTCAACATCTGCAAATCAATCAATGTGATACATTAGAAAAAGGAAGAGTAAGAACCATATGATACTTTCATTACATGCTGAAAAAGCATTTGACCATGTACAGCATCCTTCTTGTTCAAAACTCTTCAAAGTGTAGAGATAGAGGGTACATAGCTCAATATAAAAAGCCATCTATGAAAAACCCACAGCAAATATCATTCTCAATGGGGAAAAACAGAGCTTTTCCTGCAAGGTCAAGAACATAGCAGGGATGTCCATTATCACCACTGCTATTCAACATAGTACTAGAACTCCTAGCCTCAGCAATCAAACAACAAAAAGAAATTAAAGGCATCTGAATCAGCAAAGAAGTCATCCAACTCTCTTTGCAGATGATATGATACTTTATGTGGAAAACCCAAAAGACTCCACTCCAAAACTGCTAGAACTTGTACAGGAATTCAGTAAAGTGTCAGGATATACAACCAATGCACAGAAATCAGTTGCATTTCTATACACCAATAGCAAGACAGAAGAAACAGAAATTAAGGAGTTGATCCCATTTACAATGGCACCCAAATCTATAAGATACCTAGGAATAAACCTAACCAAAGAGGCAAGGAATCTGTACTCAGAAAACTATAGAACACTCGAGAAAGACACAAAGAAATGAAAAACCTTCTATGCTCACGGATTGGAAGAACAAATACTGTGAAAATGTCTATGCTACCTAAAGCAATCTACACATTCAATGCAATCCCTATCAAAATACCATTTTTTTTCAAAGAAATGGAACAAATAATCCTAAAGTTTATATGGAACCAGGAAAGATCTCAAATAGCCAGAGGAATATTGCAAAAAAAAAAGCCAAAGTTGGTGGCATCACAATTCCAGACTTCAAGCTCTATGACAAAGCTGTCATCATCAAGACATATGGTACTGGCACAAACAGACACATAGATCAATGGAACAGAATAGAGAGTCTGGAAGTGGACTCTCAACTCTATGGTCAACTAATCTTTGACAAAGCAGGAAAGGATGGCTAGTGGAAAAAAAAAGACAGTCTCTTCAACAAATGGTGTTGGGAAAATTGCACAGCGACATGCAGAAAAATGAAACTGGACCATTTCCTTACACCACACACAAAAATAGACTCAAAATGGATGAAGGACCTTAATTTGAGACAGGAATCCATCAAAATCCTTGACAAGAGCACAGGTAGCAACCTCTTCGACCTCAGCCACAGCAACTTCTTCCTAGAAACATCCACCAAAGGCAAGGGAAGCAAGGGCAAAAATGAACTACTGGGACTTGTCGAGATCAAAAGTATTTGCACAGCAAAGGAAACAGTCAACAAAACTAAAAGAAAACTGACAGAATGGGAGAAGATATTTGCCAATGATATATCAGATAAAAGGCTAGTATCCAAAATCTAGAAAGAACTTATCAGACTCAAACACCCAAAGAACAAATAATCCAATCAAAAAATGGGCAGAGGATATGAATAGACATTTCTGCGAAGAAGACATCTAGATGGCCAACAGACACATGAAAAAGTGCTCCACATCACTCGGCATCAGGGAAATACAAATCAAAACTACAGTGAGATACCACCTCACACCAGTCAGAATGGCTAAAATTAACAAGTCAGGAAACGACAGATGCTGGCGAGGATACAGAGAAAGGAGAACCCTCCTACACTGTTGGTGGGAATGCAAGCTGGTGCAATCACTCTAGAAAACAGCATGGAGGTTCCTCAAAAAGTTGAAAATACAGCTACCCTACCACCCAGCAGTCACACTACTGGGCATTTACCCTAAAGGTACAAATGTAGTGATCCAAAGGGGCATGTGCACCCAAATGTTTATAGCAGCAATGTCCACAATAGCCAAACTATGGAAAGAACCTAGATGTCCATCAACAGATGAATGGATAAAGAAGATGTGGTATATATACACAACGGAATACTATGCAGCCATCAAAAGAAATGAAATCTTGCCATTTGCAATGACTTGGATGGAACTAGAGGGTATTATGCTGAGCGAAGTAAGTCAATCAGAAAAAGACAATTACCATATGATCTCTCTGATATGAGGAATTTGAGAGGCAGGGTGGGGAGGCTTAGGGGACAGGGAAGGAAAAAATGAAACAAATGAGATTGGGAAGGAAACACTATAAGAGACTCTTAATTTCACAAAACTGAGGGTTGCTGGGGGGTCGGGGGGGTAGGGAGAGCGTGGTTGGGTTATGGACATTGGGGACGGTATGTGCTATGGTGAGTACTGTGAAAAATGTAAGCCTAACCATTCACAGACCTGTACCCCTGGGGCTAATAATAATTACATGTTAATAAAATAATTTTTTAAAAAGGACCAAACTGTTTCTACATAACTTAAATGATCCAAGAAAAACCACACAAGAATTTAAAGGAATAAAAGATAATTACAAATTTAAAAAAATCTTTAAGGGGGACCTGGGTGGCTCAGTGGGCTAAAGCCTCTGCCTTCGGCTCAGGTCATGATCCCAGGGTTCTGGGATCGAGTCCCACATCAGGCTCTCTGTTCTGCAGGGAGCCTGCTTCCTCTCTCTCTCTCTCTCTCTCTCTGCCTGCCTCTCTGCCTGCTTGTGATCTCTGTCTGCCAAATAAATAAATAAAATCTTAAAAAAAAAAAAAATCTTTAAGTTGGTTCCACACCCCATGTGGGCTTGAACTGACAACCCTCAGATCAGGAGTCCTATGTTCCTACAACTGAGCCAGCCAGGTGTCTGCAAAATAGAAAAATTTTCAAAATAAGAATACAAAAACTCTAGCACCTAACAATATAAAAAGTGCAATGTCTGGCATCCATTAATATTGCCACACATGCAAAGAAACAGAAAAAAAATGACTCCTAAGAAGAAAATTTAGTTAGAAATGAAACATACAATGGATTTAGAGAAAAAATATATTAAAATGGCTATTATAAATATTGTCTATACACTAAGAAGGAAGAAGAAAGCATAAGCATGATAAAATGTGAAATAGAAGATATAAAAATGGCCCAAATCAAAAGGCCAGACATTACAGAGTCTTATATGAAAAATATACTGAGTTGGATTAACAGATTACATTCTGGAAACTTAATGATTACTGAACTTTGAGACATAGAAATTACCAATAAAAACTATCTAAAATAAACACAGAAAGAAGGCTGGGGGCAGGGAAAGGGAACAGAGCATCAATGGATCAGTGAACTATAGGGCAACTTCAAACAAACTAATGTATACACAATAAAATCCCAAAGATGGCAAGAGAGCAGTGGAAGGTTGAAATACAGGCTGAAAATTTTTAAATTCACAAAAACTAGTAATTCTCAACTTATGAAATTCAATGAACCTCAATTGGGAAGGAATCAAGCAAAAAAAAAAAAAAAATTACACCAAGGCACATCATACTCAAACTGTTAAAAACAATACTAAAGAGAAAAAGACACATTATGTAGAGGGGAACAAAGATAAGGGTAACAGAAAACTTCTCATCAGAAACAATGCAAGCCAAAAGATAGTGCGAGCAGTATCTTTAAAACATAAAGGAAAAAAAAACAAAAAAAGACTGGTAACTGTCAACCTACAAATGTATTTCCAATAAAAATACCTTTCAAAAACAAAGATAAAGGTGGGGGTGGATAGGGAAGGTTTGTGAAGGGTACAAACTTTCAGCTATAAAATAAATAAGGTCTGAGGATCTAATGTAAAACACGGTGACTATAGTCGACAACCCTGTACTGTACAATGGGAATTTACTTAAAGAGTAGAATACAAATGCACTCATCCAAAAAAGAAGAGAGAGATAAATATATGAGGTGATTGATGTTTTAATTAACTCAGTGGGGGAATCCTTTCACCTTGTATATATAGATCAAATTATCACTATATCACACTTAAAATTGTGTCAGTTGTACCTCAACAGGTACAACAACAGGGTCGCCTGGGTGACTCTGTTGTTAAGCATCTGCCTTCAGCTAAGCTCATAATCCCAGGATCCTGGGATCAAGCCATGCACACTGCTTCTCCCTCTGCCTCCTCCTCTGCCCCTCACCCACCCCACTCATATGTGCACTCTAATAAGTAAAATCTTTTAAAATATATAGAACAGGGGTGCCTGGGTGGCTCAGTGGGTTAAAGCCTCTGCCTTCAACTCGGGTCATGATCCCAGAGTCCTGGGATCGAGCCCTACATCGGGCTCTCTGCTCAGCAGGGAGCCTGCTTCTCTTCCTCACTCTGCCTGCCTCTCTGCCTACTTGTGATCTGTCAAATAAATAAGTAAAATTTTTAAATATATATATAGAACAAAAAACAAAACATGTAGAAGTAAAATGTACAATAATAGGCTAGAAATGGAGTACTAGATATATCCTGGTGTAATGGCCTTATATAGATTTCTTATATAGGATATATAAATTTATATAACATTATATACAGTAAGTTCTGGTGTAAGCTTCTTATACAAAGTTCTTATCTGTATGAATCCATGTATCATTACTTGAAAGTCAACTGTAATATGTTAGAGATTAATACTGTAAAGAAAAATGAGTAATAACTCTATAGAGGAGATAAAATGGAATCATTTAAAAGTCAATTTCAAAAGAAGGCAGGAAAAGAAAAAAGGAAACAAAATGATGGGTGAAAAAACAACATAAATGGCAGATTTAAACCTATTTCAACAATCACACTAAATATAAAAGTCTAAACATACTAATTAAAAGGTAGAGATTCTCAAATTAGATTTTTTCTAAAAACAAGACTCACATATAGGCTATCTGCAAGAAACCCCTTATAAATAAATTCACAAGTTAAAAATAAAAGAATGGAAAATATATATCATGCTAATGTGATCAAAAGAAAGCCAGAAGGGCTATACTACTTCAGGAAAGCAGATTCCAGAGCAAAAATTATCTCCAGGGATAGATAAAGATCATTTCACAAAGACTCATTCAACAAGAAGATATAACAATCCTAACTATGCCTCTTAACAACAGAACTTCAAAATACCTGAGGCAAAACTTGATAAAATTGAGAGAGTACATAGACAAACCCGCAACTTTAGCTTCAAAACTCCATATTCTTTCTCAATAACTGACAGAGCAAGTAGCAGAAACTCAATAAGGATATAGAAAGATAACACAATCAACCAATTTTGACACAGATATAACACTCTATTCAACAGAAGTAGAACACGATGTCCTTTTCAAGATCAAACAAAACGTTACCATGTTGGACTATGTTCTGAACCATAAAACATCCCATGAAACTCTATACTACAAATTAATTTGAGATGAGTCACAGACTTAAATGCAAAAGCTAAAACAAAAAAGCTTCTAGACGAGATCATAAAGAATGTATTGGCTATTTCAGGGTAGGCAAAGCTTTCTTAGGAAAAAAAAGGCACTAAGCATAAAAGAAAAAATTGGCAAAGTAACCCCCATAAAAAATAAATTTCTACCCATAATGACACCATTATGCTTCATAGAGTTTTAGAATGGGAAAAAATATTTGCAATACATACACACTAAATATCTGAGTAATTTATGTAAGTTATATGTCAATTGAAATTTGAAAACTATATTAAAAATTGTATGCCGGGGCACCTGGATGGCTCAGTCATTAAGCACGCCTTCTGCTCGGGTCATGATCTCAGGGTCCTGAGATCAAGCCTCACACTGGGCTCCCTGCTCAGCGGGGATCCTGCTTCTCCCTCTCCCTCTGCAGTTCCCCCTGCTTACGTTCCCTCTCTCGCTAGGTCTGTCAATTAAATAAAATCTTAAAAATTGTATGCATAATGTAATCCCATGTTTATTTAACAAGAAAATATACATATGTAAATATATAAGTAAAGGAAAGACATAAAAAGAGATATAACACCTGTTAACAGTATAGTATGCGTGAGCTGGGGGGAGTGGGGTCCACTAATTTTACTTAGGATATGTTTACATTATTTGAATTGTTAAGAGTATACATTACTTTTTCAATCAAAAATTATTTATTTTTCATGAAAATGTAAAATAAAATAGAAGACACAGAGTTAGATCTAGGTTTGCACAATTATTTTACATTCTACAAGCTACACATCCTTGGGCATTTATCAAAATAATAAAACACAAGGCAGTTTAGAAATTAAACAACATACATGGACACTTAACCAAGTCATAAAAAGTAGCATATTTTAACATTTTAGTTTTTCTTCCTACTATTAATATCATAGAGTATAAATTGTATGGCTCCTAGGGGAAAAAAAGCTTTAAAGATACCTGAACTTCTTCACTGCTTCCTCCCCATTCCTGATGTTTCCTTGTATATGGTGAGAACAAATTTATATAACCTGTTCATCCTCCCTCTGTTCCTCTATTTATTCTACTCAAGAGAAAATAAAATGCTACACCTAGTTGGAAATTATGGAAAAAATAAACTGAGCATGCCTAACTGCTCAGCTCAACTCCTGCCCCTTTCTCCTTGAGCCCGGCCCCAACCACACAGATATGTCTTCTCATATTCCCCATCTTAAGTCTTATCTAAATGGGTATTCTAAGGGCGCCTGGGTGGCTCAGTGGGTTAAGCCGCTGCCTTCGGCTCAGGTCATGATCTCAGGGTCCTGGGATCGAGTCCCGCATCGGGCTCTCTGCTCAGCAGGGAGCCTGCTTCCTTCCCTCTCTCTCTCTGCCTGCCTCTCAGTGTACTTGTAATTTCTCTCTGTCAAATAAATAAATAAAATCTTTAAAAAATAAAAATAAATAAAAATAAATGGGTATTCTACTTGGAGAGTGAAGCTGTACCTGGGCAGTGTAAAAATTCCCTAACATGGGAGTGCAATATAAGGGAGCCTACTTGTCCAAAAATAATAAGCTACATCTTCCACCCTCCCTAGCTCTCAGTACATACACGTATGTTATTTTTGTCCCATATGCCTTGTTCTGTGTCTTCTCATTAGGTTCTGAACCTTTGACCTGCATATAGGGGGGAAAGTGCAATTTGAGAGGGGGAAGGACCTTCTCAAATACCTTAACATGTGCTTTCCATCACAACTGTCAGTCAATTCCTAGAGGACTCATTCCCAGGACTGGAAAACCACCACTACTTTAACACTTAGGTTGGAAAGAAGCCATGTGTCATCTCAGTGCTCTATAAACTCAGTGAGGCTGTCAGGCCAATTCAACTTGCTACTACCTGAAATGAGCTATCCTAGTCCCTCTGAAATCCCCTGTGGGACACGATATAAGCAGTAAGATTGGTTCTATTTTCTGCTTAATTAACTCTTTGGAAGGGATAACTGGATTGCACTATTATCTGTCATTCAAATCAAAGACCCATTTCATCATATTATGAGGATAAAACCTATGACGATTAAAAATTATCCTATGAAAATAAGCTATGAGGGCGCCTGGGTGGCTCAGTGGGTTGAGCCGCTGCCTTCGGCTCAGGTCATGATCTCAGAGTCCTGGGATCGAGTCCCGCATCGGGCTCTCTGCTCAGCAGGGAGCCTGCTTCCTCCCTCTCTCTCTGCCTGCCTCTCTGCCTACTTGTAATTTCTCTCTGTCAAATAAATAAATAAAATCTTTAAAAAAAAAAAAAAAGAAAAGAAAATAAGCTATGATAACTAGGCTTATTAATGAAGAGCTGTACTATTTTTTAATAATGTTAGCAATTCTAATGTAGACTTAAAAAAAATTGCTGCCAATGTTAGTCTACATGCCTACTTTTCCAAAAAGAGTACAAAATTAACATCTAAAATACTGACATTAATTATTTTCACATTTGTTGATTTAGTAAAACCATGAGATTTCTTCTAAAGATTTCCAGGTACCTGGAGTTTATTTTGTTTGGTTTACTGTTTCAGTAATTCATTCAGTCTAGTCAATTCAATAGAATAGGATTTCTATGTCTTGATATATAGTGGGCTACATATCTGGACAACTCCCTCTAAAAGTGACTAAAAATGCTCAATAAAAAATAAGAAAATAAACCTTCTTAAAAGAATCAATGAACTAACTAATACCAAATTCTTAGGCCAGTGACTGTACAGGCAAGAACCCTGAGAGGTACCGAGAACTCTCAAGCTGATGTTTACACTGAGAGCATTTGTCTGACAAGATGAACAAGAAGAATGAGAGGGAAGGTCAGAGCACATGCAAACTAGAAGTTAGATGAAAACCCAGCCCCAATTAAAGCTAGAGCTTCCAGTGTATTATAACCAAGTATATAATAGAGATGAAGAAAAAGTAGTCTCCCATCTCCCTGGCCCCTCATTGATCTGGGTTGGGGGCTGAAGATGTCTCTTAGGGAAAGGATATTGCAGGAGGGGAAGTCCAAAAGCTAAAAGCATAAGTAGGTCCTCACTTGATTTAAAGTATCTCTTTCAAAAGAGCCAAAGTTGTTCTAACAGCTAATTTCTTAACAGCAACAAGTACAATCAAAAGACACTAAAACAATATCTTTAATTGTTAAAAATATTGTCACCCTACAATTGTATTCACAGAAATAATAGATTTAAAAAACAAGAGCAGGAGAATAACTACTAAAAGAATAAAATGAATTATTTTTAAAAAAGACATGAAGAAAAATATAAACACAAAAGAGAATAAACAAAAGCACTAAATAAGATAGTAGCTATAAAGACAACTATACCAACAACTACAATATAAATGGAATAAATACTAAAGAAAAACTATAAAGCAAAAAAGTTTTTTTAACACAGCAAAGAGACACATCAAACAAACAAACCAAAAAAAAATGTTATTCCACCAGAAAGGCTAATAAGAGAATGGTAAAGATATACCAGTCAGACAGCAACCTCTTTGACCTCATCCCAGTAACTTCTTTCTAGGAACACTGCCAAAGGCAAGGGAAGCAAGGGCAAAAATGAACTATTGGGACTTGTCAAGATCAAAAGCATTTGCACATCAATGGAAACAGTCAACAAAACTAAAAGAAAACTAGGGGCACCTGGGTGGCTCAGTGGGTTAAGCCTCTGCCTTCGGCTCAGGTCGTGATCCCAGGGTCCTGGGATGGAGCCTCATGTCGGGCTCTCTGCTCAGCAAGAAGCCTGCTTCCTCTTCTCTCTCTCTCTGCCTGCCTCTCTGCCTACTTGTGATCTCTCTGTCAAATAAATGAATAAAATCTTAAAAAAAAAAAACAAAACTGACAGAATGGGAGAAGATATTTGCAAACGACATATCAGATAAAAGGCCAGTATCCAAAATCTAGAAAGAACTTATCAAACTCAACACCCAAAGAACAAATAATCCCATCAAGAAATGGGCAGAGGACATGAACAGACATTTCTGCAAAGACATCCAGATGGCCAACAGACACATGAAAAAGTGCTCCATATCACTCAGCATCAGGGAAATACAAATCAAAACTACAGTGAGATACCACCTCACACTAGTCAGAATAGCTAAAATTAACAAGTCAGGAAATGACAGATGCTGGAGAGAATGTGGAGAAAGGAGAACCCTCCTACACTGTTGGTGGGAATGCAAGCTGATGCAACCACTCTGGAAAACAGCATGGAGGTTCCTCAAAATGTTGAAAATACAGCTACCCTACAACCATCAATTGCATGACTGGGTATTTACCCTAAAGATAAAATGTAGTGATCTGAAGGGGCATGTGCACCCAAATGTTTATAGCAGCAATGTCCACAATAGCCAAACTATGGAAAGAACCTAGATGTCCATCAACAGATGAATGGATCAAGAAGATGTGGTATACATACACAACAGAATACTATGCAGCCATCAAAAGAAATGAAATCTTGCCATTTGCGACGACATGGATAGAACTAGAGGGTATTATGCTGAGCGAAATAAGTCAATCAGAGAAAGACAATTATCATATGATCTCCCTGATATGAGGAAGTTGAGAGGCAACGTGGGGAGTTTAGGGGGTAGGAAAAGAATAAATGAAACAAGATAGGATCAGGAGGGAGACAAACCATAACAGACTCTTAATCTCACAAAACAAACTGAGGGTTGCTGGGAGGAAGGTGGTAGGAAGAGAGTGGTGGCGTTATGGACATTAAGGAAGGTATGTGCTATGAAGTGTGTAAACCTGGCGATTCACAGACTCGTACCCCTGGGGCTGATAATACATTATATGTTAATAAAAAAAATTTTTAAGTAAAAATAAATCAAGGCAAGAGGGTATGGATACACCTCTGATGATAAGCTGATAATGAATTTCAAAAACCTTAGATTCTTAAAATAGGTAACTCTCTATGTATATACATATTCACAACGGTTCAGAAACTTAAGGAGCATACTGGATCGAAACTGAAGTAGGCATTTTAGGGCTTTTTCTGTTCAGCCAGCTGTGGGCCTTAGGAAGCCACCCCTTGGCATCATGTGCTGTTGGTCCATGAGGATGGAACATCCCTACAAACTGATGGGAAGTGTGTTTCCTTCCACTTCTGTTCATGAAGGTGTCTTATAGACTGTTACTGGTTTTTTTTGTTTGTTTGTTTGCTTTTAAGAATTAATTTTCTCGGGTGCCTGGGTTGCTCAATGGGTTAAAGCCTCTGCCTTTCACTCAGGTCATGATCCCAGGGTCCTGGGATACCGCCCCGCATCGGGCTCTCTGCTCAGCAGGGAGCCTGCTTCCCTTCCTCTCTCTCCACCTGCTTTGCCTGCTTGTGATCTGTCAAATAAATAAATAAAATCTTAAAAAAAAAAAAAAAAAAAAGATATGCCAGTCATATGTAACCAGCACAGGATGGTAAAACTAAATTAATTTAAGACAGAATGGGCTTTGAACAATAAACATTACTGGTGATTTTCTTAAATTTTATTTATTCATAAGTAATCTTATGATTACTTATACACCTTACATGGGACTTGAAAGCATGACTTCAAGATCAAGAGTCACATGCCCTGCCAACTTAGCCAGCCAGGCTTCCTATACTGTTGAATTTTTAAGTAACAAGATAATGATAATTTCAATAAGCCAAGGGAAATATATATATTTTATATGTCTAATAACTAATATTCAAAATACATAAAGGCAAAATACAAAATTGCAAATGTACCAAAGAAGGCATTTCAAACCTATCTCAGTAGCTGATAAAATAAACAGACAAGAAGCAATCAGCATAGATACAGAAGATTTATATCCCTAACAGATTAATAAGCTTGACCTAATGGACAGAAAAAACCACATTATCCAACAATGAGAGAATTCGCTTTTTTCCCCCTCAGTATACACATACTGAGTCATGAAAGAAGTCTCAACAAATTCTAAAGGACTGAAATCATACATATGCCATTTCCTCTAACCATAATACCATAAGCTAAAAATATTAATAAAAAGATAAATAGAAAAACTCTAAGGAAAGGTATTAAATGAGTAAAAAACAGAAGAGCTATAGGATTTGTTAACAGTGCAAAGCATGTAGTGGGATAAAAATAAGTCGAATGAAAATGAAAATTTACACAGAAATCCAACCAATATAAATCCTTGAAACATATTACAATTGATATTTTACCAGTTCTCACATACTGAACTCAGCAAAGCCAAACTCTGAAGCCTCCCCTGTGAAGTTATCTGCCACAGGAAGAGAGGAGATGCAACCTCACCCTTGAATGGAAAATGCCATGCTTTGTGCTTATTACCCTACAACACATCTCTGGAAGCTGGTCTATCTCACTTGGTACTAATTCAGGATCAGAATTGAGGATCAATTCCTCATACCATTCTCAAAGGTTTACTTCAAAACACATTAGGTAACTCCACCTTACTTTATTTACTTAGTAAGCCCTTCTACATTTTACTGAATAGCATTCAAAACATTATGAATAGTGGCTCTCTGCTCCTTCCTATTCAACAGATGGCTGCATCTTTTGATGCAGTGCCAGCCATACCCCTAAAACATGATGGTGAAGGTGAAAGTAAAGTGATTTGGCCATATTGGGTGCCTGGTCACCAGGGCTGCTTTTAACTCTGGCAAAATGGATACTGTCATCATAGATGACCCCTTCATTTACCTCAACTACATGGTCTACATGTTCCTGTATGATTCCACCCCTGGTATATTCAACAGCATAGTCAAGACTGAGAACAGAAAACTTGCATCAATGGAAAGCCCATCTCCATCTTCCAGGAGTGAGATCCTGCCAATATCAAATGGGGTGATGCTGGTGCTAAGTATGTTGTGGAGTCCAAAGAGGTCTTCACCACCATGGATAAGGCAAGGCACCACCTCAGCTCACTTGGAAGTTTGGGCCAAGAGGATCATCATCCCTCCCCCTTCTGCTAATGTCCCCATGTTTGTGATAGGCAAGAACCAGAAGTATGACAACTCCCTAAAGACTGATAGCAATGCTTTCTGCACCACCAACTCCCTGGCCCCTCTAGCCAAGATCATCCATCACAACTTTGGCATCATGGAGAGACTCATGACTCCATGCCATCACTGCCACCCAGAAGATCTTGGACAGCTCCTTTGGGAAGCTGTGGCATGATAGTCAAAGGGCTGCCCAGAACATTCTATTGGTACTGCCACAGCTGTAGGCAAGATTATCCCTGGGCTGATTAAGCAGCTCACAAACATGACCTTCCAGGTCCCTACCTCCAACATGTCAGTCATGGATGTGACCTGCCACCTAAAGAAAGCTGTCAAATATAATGACATCAAGAAGTTGCTAAAGGGTCCCCTCAAGAGTATCCTGGGCTGAGGACCAGGTGTCTTTTGTGACTTGAACAGTGACACCCACTCTTCCACCTTCAATGCTGGGACTGACATTGCTCTCAAGGACCACTTCATCAAGCTCATTTCCTGATATTAGAATGAATTCGGCTATAACAACTAGGTGATGGACTTTATGGGCCACACAGCCTCCAAGGAGTAAGAGCCCTCTGGACCCCAGACCCCATTAGAGCAAGAGGAAAAAGAGGCCCTCAGCTGCTGAGGAGTCCTTGCCCCAACTCTTTCCCCAACACACTGAGAATCTCTTGACTTCTACACAGTTTCCAACCTCCCCAGCTTGGGGAGCAATAACCTTGTCATGTACCATCAAATAAGTATACTATACTTAGATCAAAAAAAAAATCATGCATAGTACTAAAGAAAACACTGGATCATTTCTATTCCACATACATGTTGCCCAGTCTCACTGCAAAAATGCCATCAGAGCAGTGAGTACTGAGAAAGAACCTGATGTTGAGGCACACATATTTCTTCATTAGAGGATAAAATAAACTGTTACAATAACAAAATCAGAAAATATAGAAAAGCTTTAACCTTTATCAAAAACCAAGAATTTTAACTCATTTCTCTCTTTGTTTTAGGAACCCTAGTTGTCTAAAACATTTCAAAGACAATACATATAGTGGTTAAGATCTCTGGCACTTCATACTAATTCAAGCCCAGTCTTTTCTAATTAAACACATAAATAGTTTTACCAGATTTCATTAAAAAAAAAAAAGAGCTCTAGTTAAAAAATGAAATTTCCTCTTATTTCCTCTTAAAATAATTGTTACTCCAAAATTATTGAATATTATTCAGAAATAAAACAATAAAGCCAACAGTTTATTTTTTTAAACTCATGTTTTTAACTACAACCTACGCCATGTCAGTTTAGCACCTATAATTATTGCAGACTATTACAGAGGCTATCAAAAAACATGTGGTTGATCAAATAGAAATACACAAATTAATCTTTTCCTCCAAATATGTGAAAATTGTCTAGGACCTATTTCCAGCTTCTTTGGGGTTGTAAAATGGGCTGCTACCTACCCGGATTAAAACAAACACCTCAGAGAAATGTCACCTTTCTCATCCTGTTTATTCCATGCATATATAAAACATACATCATGTAAGTTCATTGCCAAATACTCCTGAGATCATTACAGCAATGATCCCAAGGAGGTAACTACTGTATGTAAACATAAAGGTCAAAGAAACGGAAGGGAAATTTGTCAGACTCAGAAGGGGCCCACCTCAGAAGCTCATGGAAGATCATCAAGAACAAGTGTCCTCCTATGTAAGAAATACCACCAGGTAGGGCACCTAGACCTTGACCAAGATAAAACAACTAAAGAGTAGCACATGAGGGATTGAAATTCACATCCTCTGTCTCCCAGCTCAAGGTCTCTGAAATGCTAGCCCCAATTCTTAAAGTCAGTCAGTGTCATGAAAACCTTTCCTTCCATACTGCCATACTCCTTTTTCAACAGTCACACCAGATCTTCCTATTGTTTTTGTGGTCCACCACATGTCTCTTACTCTAAATATTTCCCCTCTCTCCACCTGACAACTGTAACAAGGACAAAAATAACTAATTTGCATCTCTATCACCATTGTTAAAAGTTACAGAAATCATGTTCAGAAAGTAGGTTTGCTATTTGGAAAACATATTCATAATATTTTAGATAACTTTAGAGAAAACCTACTGAAAACTATCTTAAACTCCCAACAGTCTGTGTCAGTTCATAGCTTCCTCTCCCAAAGTGCATCCCACAATGACATAGGATAAGGTAGGTCTGTGGGCAAATTGCTTTGAAAATGTTGCATACACTATCCCAAGTAGAGTCATAATTATAAGCTCTGAAAAGTACTAAAAAAGACCAAAACTGTCCAACCTTGTTTAATCCAGTGTCTCAATGTATTTGATTTTAAAATGCTTTATTCTTACAACACTTACAAATATCTCATGGCAAAGCCAATTTTCTATATGTAATAAACAAAAAAATTTTATAATTTAAAACTAAAATTGGCTTCTAAGAAGTCTACATATCAAATTAAAATGAAGTAAAATTTCTATACTGCTTTCTTCCCAATGCAGAAATTAGAGAAAATAAAGAAAAGGGGTAAAACCCTGGTTTTTACCAGGCCCATAACCAATGGCCCATATTCAACAAGACACATTATTAAGTTTTGATGCAGAAAAAAAACTCAGTTCAGTGAGGCAATAAGGACATCTCACTATATTTAAAACAAAAGAAATAGCACAGCAATGTAAATGTACTCAATTTCACAGAACTATATGCTTAGTGGTTAAAGTGGTTAAGTTTTATGTTATGTGTACTTTACCATAATTTTTTTTCATCCAAATAGAAATAGGACAAACAACGTTTTGGGGAACTTTTTTTTAAGATATATATTTATTTATTTATTTATTTATTTATTTGCCAGAGAGCAACAGTGAGAGAGAGAGAGCGAGAAAGAGCACGTGCACAAGCACAAGCAGGGGGACCAGGAGAGGGAGAAGGAGAAGCAGGCTCTCCACTGAGAAGGAGCCCCGATATGGAACTTGATGCCAGGACCCTGGGATCATGACCTGAGCTGAAGGCAAATGCTTAACAACTGAGCCATCCAGGTGCCCCGGACAAACCACTTTCTTGATAAGGTAACGCAACTTCACTATTTTAACAAAGGGAGGGGAAAGACAATAAAATCCTACCCACCTTAAAAAGTTTTAACCATCTCATAAATAATCCTGGAGTAAGGACAAATTTAAAATGAGAACTGGGGACTACCAATAAAACAGCAACACTGGAAACACTATATGTCAAAACTAGTGAGATACAGCTAACACTAGAGAAAGAAAACAGTTCACAGCCGGAAATGTCTTAGTGACTACACAAAGAAACCAAAGCAAATTAAGTTACAAAAACAACAATAAAAGGCAGACACACAGAACTGAGGTAAAAAATAATTCTCTCTTTCCTAAAATAATGAAGGGAGAGCAGTGTCTTAATTCATTACTTTTCTTGTACCCAGCTAGGACATCATATAGGTCTCAGAAATGTTAGCTGCAAAGAATGAGACCTACATCTGAGAGAGTTAACTTAAGCAATAAATACATTAGCTAAATGTCTTCAAGAATTCAAAGAAACTTCAGTTTCCTTAATTCAGTTTTTCAATCAAATATATCATTTTCCTATTATAAGTCTTCTCACTGAATAGACCCTCCATCTTCTAATATCAACTAATTCTCCTCAAATTTATTTACAGATATATTCTTAAGATCCCAACGGGCGCACCCGAAGAGGTGTATAAAAGCTATACACAAGTGAAAGGAACAAAAATAGCTAAGAAACTCTTGGAAAAGATTATGTTGGGGTGCCTGGGTGGCTCAGATGATTGGGTGTCTGCCTTTGGCTCAGGTCATGATCCCAGGGTCCTGGGATCAAGTCCTGTATCAGGCCTCTTGCTCACTCTTCCTATCCCAAGTGCTCATGCTCTCTCTCTTGTACATGCTCTCTCTTAAATAAATAAAATCATAAAGAAAATGAGAAGATTAGGTTAGTAGGGAAAGGTTCCCCACTTAAAAATTATTAAATAATAGAAAATATTTGGATGGTATGGCACAGAGACAGATAATAGTCCAACAGAGCCCAGGAAGAGACATTGATGGCACAGGGGACACTGCAGACCTGGGGACAGGGTGACCTTCTCATTAAATAATGCTGGGAGATCAGATATCCATATTACTTTTTAAAATAAAACTACCCATACATAGCACCACACGCACAAAATAATTGCAGACAGATTAAAGTTCTAAATAGAAAAAGGGAAAATAAAGCTTTGAGAAGAAAATGGATGGGGTGCCTGGGTGGCTCAATGGGTTAAGCCTCTGCCTTCAGCTCAGGTCATGACCTCAGGGTCCTGGGATCGAGCTCCACATCGGGCTCTCTGCTCAGCAGGGAGCCTGCTTTGCCCTCTCTGTCTGCTGCCTCTCTGCCTACTTGTGATCTCTCTGCCAAATAAATAAATAAATCTTAAAAAAAAAAAAAGAAGAAGAAAATGGAATAGACCATCTTAATGATGAAGAAGAGAAGCATTTAAGACCCAAAAACCACAAATCATAATGAAGCAGATTGATAATTTTAGCTATATTAAAATGAGAAACTTCTGCTTATCAACAGACACTATAAAGAAAATGAAAAGTCCAACCATAAATCACAAAATATCTGTAACACACAAAAACAGAATATCCAGAACATATAATTCCAGTGGGTAGAGTGCCATTATGTCTGCAATCTTTTCAAACAGTTCAGAAAATAAAGAAATGAGTAAACGAGTAATAAATGCATGTACACATGAATATATACACCTATACCACAACAAAGAAAGAAGAGCAAAATGTTAAAAACTGTTGAAACTAAGTGATGGAAATAAAGGTCATCATTATAGTTTTCTTTCCTTTTCTAATATTTCAAACATTTTATAACATAGGCTTGCAGTAAGGGAGGCAGTGTACAGAATTCCTGCAAAGCAATGTAAAACCAAAATGAAAAAAAATAAATAAATAAGATGGTGATCCTATCAGTAATCACAAAAATGAATATTAAAACTATTATGAGAAAATAATTAATGTCCATGAAATTTGCAAAAATTTAGAGTCTGACTATATCAAATGTTCGAGATGTGGGTTAAGGGGTACTTTTATACCCTACCAGTAGGAGTATAACTGATGTACACATGTTTCTATGTATATTGAAGCATGTATTCTAACAACATACTACACAGTAGTATAAATGAATGACAGTTTTCATAATTAGCATGTATCAATCTTGACCTAACATTGGAGCTAAAGAATTAAGTCTCCACAGGATTTGGTGCCATTTATTTATATGACGTTTAGCCTTAAGAATCAGGCAATGAAATATCTAGCAATATAGGGGCACTTGGGTGGCTCAGTCGCTTAAGCATCCAACTCTTGATTCTGGCTCAGGTCATGATCTCAGGGTAGTGAGATCAAGCCCCCCACATTGGGCTGGGCAAGAATCCTGCTTAAGATTCTCTCTCTCCATCTCCCTCTGTCCCTCCCTCGAAAGAAAGAGAGAAAAAAAGAAAACAAAAGAAGGAAAGAAAGAAGGAAGGAAAGGAAAAAATGTCTAGCAATACAATCAAAGATGGAAACATGATTAAAAAAAAAAAAAAAAAACTTGGGGGCGCCTGGGTGGCTCAGCGGATTAAAGGCTCTGCCTTCAGCTCGGGTCATGATCCTGGGGTTCTGGTATTGAGCCCCACTTCGGGCTCTCTGCTCAGCAGGGAACCTGCTTCCTCCTCTCTCTCTGCCTGCCTCTTTGCCTGTTTGTGATCTCTGTCAAATAAAAGAAAAAATCTTTTAAAAAAAACAAAAAAAACAAAACTTAGGAATATTTATCATAAAGTCAGAATAGTGGCTACTCCTTAAAAGAAAAAGCAAGCTGCAATCCAAGAGGGACAGAGAAGAATTCTATAAGCCACCAGCCCTTTTCACTTCCTTCAAGAGTGGGTGTATCTAAGTGTGTGCTTTTAGCCATACATATAAGCATACACAAAAATTTCACATGTTCTTTTGTTTATAATGTATATTTCACAAAAAAGAACCTACATTCAGAAACATCAGTAGGTTCTGGGAAAACAGTTTTCCTACGGAAAAAGGTTTTAATTGTTGAAGATAAGAGGCTTAATTATTTACCCTCAACTATGTCTTAAAGACATTATACCTATTACATTAAAGAACTGCTACAATTGAGTTATTTGTGTAAAGACAGAAACCTTTTTCTAGGGCAGGATATAATCATCCCTTACTTTATCTCTTTTACAGAGACAAAGTTAAAGTTCAGGTTTCCCCCACTATCCAAAAGTACTGTGTTCCTGTGAAAAGTTTCCTAAGCCCCAATGGTGTAAAGTGAAGAGCAATTACATTAATTTAAATAGACAAGATTTTGAGTAGTCCCAGACCCCAAAAATAACTTCTCTCAGGCTTCTCTGATATCTTAGGACACATCTTGTTAACGGATGAGGATAATACATCCAGACAAAGCCCAGACACTCAAAGACACTGCGGTTCAAAGCCATGGTGGCTTGATGCTGAGATGCTGAGTAGAGTTCCAGGGAAAGGAAGAAACACGACAGGGCCACTCTCCCTGCTTTACAGGGCGGGGAAGGCCTGCCTGTATAACAACTCGCTGCAAAACAAATCTGAAAGCTATTTTTGCTTTTCATCTTTTTTCATAGAAACAGAAATCCTCTTCCCATTTCTTTCAATTAGAGAAAACAAGTGCTAACATGGGTCTTTTGTAAAAGTGAAGCGGGGTAACATGAACTTTTGAAAAGCAAGGGGCACGTGTGCCAAGCACATATCTAACTGCTTTTCAGATAGAAAATAAAATTTTCATTAGTTATAGAGTCCTGGACTTCCCTCCCTCTTCATGAAAAATACACAAGACCTGTCATATATACCAAGACATTGAAAGGTACATGTGCTACTAAAATATAAAATGTCATTATAATTATTAATAATTATTTAAAAACAATATACATGGATATCAGACATTATTCTTCATATTATATATACAATGATAAACACAGCAGGGGATGGGGAGAAGATATTCAATAAAGGATACAATCCCATGGACTAGAACTAATCATCTTTTACTACACATTAATCTAAATTTTAAAAATTAAAATACAAAGTTGTATAAATTTCTTTACACTGTTAAGTTTCTAGAAGACTCCTTTCTCCCTTGAGTTCTCAAATTTTGTTCACATTTATACACTCGACATATTCCACTTTATATTTTTATCTTTATCTCCTGCAATAGATGGGATCAGTGTGTAAAGAGAATATTCACCTTCTTCATCTGTGTGCCCCCAAGTGTGCTTAGCTTGAGGCCTTGAATGGTAAACTGAAACATATCTTGGGACTACAGATAAACAGGACTTAATTCTCATATTACTGATAAAGTATGACTTACCGGCTTTATTCAAGTCCCGTAACAACAGCTGACAACACATCCAACCCTATGGACTAGGAAGTGTTCAAGCTTCACTTCTGGATCACTAGGGGGCAAACCTCGCAGAGCTCTTCTACACTTGCAACATCATTCCACTTCCATACAAGGCAGCAAGTAATGAACTCAAAAGGAGGATGTTTATTGTGACATATTTTTTTCACTCCTTAAGGAATGTTTTTTGCCTATGGCTTTGCCTTGGGTGAAGCCATGTCAAATGGTTTAAAGCCAACAGAAATTACAAACCTTTCAGGTCAGCTACCAAATCCTTTGCACAGCAACACACAGGAGCTACATATACTGGTCAGTTGGTTGGACAGTTGGCTGATTTTTCAGCCACAAACAACAGCATGAGAAGGACAGTGAATAAACTGGGGGGGGGGGGGGAATCACGAAATAAACACTATTTAATATTAAAAATCCATGGGTACCAGTGGAAGCTTCCTGTTTCTGAACTGCAAAATGGCAACCTGACAAGATAATCAGGGGGCTTTTGAGGCTCACAGAAAAGTCCCTGCATACCCCTTGCTTACTAAACTGGTGTCTCAATAAGCTTAAAAGCAGGGGAGGACTGAGAACATGTTAGTAAAAATCTACTTACGTTGTTGGTGCTTGTTATTATCTTTTAAAAGGCAAGACATTGTCAAAAGTGAAGGAGAAAGCTAGCTGGTTTTTACACGTGCTCTGCTGTAGGTCACTTGCTCACGGCAGCATGTTGGGATTATTGAAATTCAGGAGCAATACTGGGCTGACAAGCTCCTGCACTGCTGCAGGCTACATCTGCACAGAGTGCCTGAAGGGTTATTACAATGGCAGGTGTCTACAGAGGACAACAAAGGAGGCTTACCCCTTCCCGAAGGCACCTCATTAGCACTGTATAAGCGGCCAAGGGAACGGTCCAACACTCTCTAGGGTTCTTTTTTTTTTCTTCCTAAAATGAAGCGGAAGGAAAGGCAGTGAAGCTAACAGCACAAAAGATATTAATCCGTTCAAGAAAAAGACCATTTCAAATACCCAAACTATCTAAAACTTCTTAATATTCTATGTAAAGGAGTGCTGATTATCTGACAATTCTGACCTCGGTATGGGGTCTTTTACCACTTTGTACATACAAGGGATTTCTCTTTCTCATCAGAGTGTACGTGGTGATGTTCATCGGACCCCTTCATCAGAAGCCAGACGAAAAGAAGTGAGAAATGACAGTATGATCCAGCTGGTAGAGAAACTACTCTATTGGTAACTGTAGCTGATAAGACAGGTATTCCCACCCAAAAGGTATTACATTATCTGAAATGATTTGAAAGCACAGAATACACAGCTCTGAGGAATATTCAGGATAACCCCTAAGTACAAGTAGACGAGTATGTTACCTAGTAAGACAATGTGCTAAACAAAAATAAGTGATGGTTTTAACAGGTCCATGGTTTTTGGTGGGGGTTTTTTTCTGAAGATTTTATTTACTTATTTGACAGAAAGAGAGAACACAAGTAGGTAGAGTGACAGGCAGAGACAGGGGGAAGCAGGCTCCCTGCTGAGCAGAAAGCCTGATGGGGGCTCGATCCCAGGACCCTGAGATCATGACCTGAGCCAAAGGCAGAGGCTTAACCCACTGAGCCACCCAGGTGCCCCAGATCCACAGGTTTTAATGATATCAGCAATGATTCTCTCCGAAGAACCAAATTAGGGTAATAACCCCTAAAACCCTCTTGCAATGTATCAAATAACTTCAAAATATAAATTGGGGACCACACAGAAAAGTGGGGAAATTAATCACTTTAAAGCAAAAGAAATTAGTTACTATTTAGAGAAAGTATTTCTTTAAGATTATCCAAATTTTAGAACTGGTACCTTACTGATCCAAATGTTTCTTACACTTATGATAAGAAATTGACTGATTAAAACCATTTCCTTGTTTAATCACAGAATTCCACACAGTCGCGATACCTAGGTGGCTCAGTCAGTGATGCATCTGCCTTCAGCTCAGGTCATGATGGTCCTGGGATTGAGCCCCACATCAGGATCCCTGCTCAACGGCGAGTCTGCTCCTCCCTCTGCTCCCCCATGCTCTCGTGCACATGCACACTCTCTCAAATAAATCTTAAAAAAAAAAAAACCTACACACAGTCATAATCTAGACATTACCATCCCAAGCTGCTGCTGCAGCTTAAAAATCACTAATTCAGCACCCAATTTAACTTCAAAACACAACTTTCCCCCTTTCTAGCTCAGTTATTCAAAACAGCTACCACAATCTTTCTGGAATCTATCACCTACCCTACCTCCCAGCCACTTAGATGCCCTGGTCTATCATCCAATCACTCCTGCCAAAAGCCTGAATACCTCCCTCTCTGACATCCCCTTTTCACTTCCCTGGGGAACCCAACCCCGAAGGGAGCCAATGGCTTGTCTTCTCCAGGCCCACGTTTATGCAGCTGGGCTCATAGAGGGAAGACCGCAGAACACAGAGAGTCCCTGAATGACTTAAAGTCACCAAGCCCAGGGATTTTCAGTATCACTCTGTGGCCTCCCAATCCTGACTGATTCCCTCTTCAAAAGGAAGGCTTCACACCTAGAATCCTCCCACCACGCACCTACTTCCCCCCTCCTCAGAGGTCATGGAGATCATGAGAAAAGAGCTCCCAGCTTTCCTATACCTGAAGGCATCCATTACTTACACCCAGTGGTTATACCAGGAGAGGCTCCTCCACACCCACCAGGTGGGCTCAGATCCCATTCACATCCTGCCTCCTCCAGAGTCATCAGGTTATGGACCATCCCATACCACTCCTAAATTTTCAAAGTCCTGTCCATCGGGTCCTTTCCATCTCTGCTAGAATAGACTAACTGTGCCCTTCTTCCAAACAAGACCCCTTGCAGCCCCCTGCACTCCTGCCAACTTTTCACAACCATTCTGGCTTCATATTGCCTTTCCCAGCTTCCTCACCTCCTGCTAAAACCTCAGCACACTCCCAGAGGCCTTCTGACTTCCTCCCTCAAAGTAAATAACTACCTAAAATAGCTCTTGCTGAGTTTCCGGTAACTTCCATGTCACTCAGTCCAGCAGGTTCTTTTCAGTCCTCCTTCATGGACCATCGACTACATCAGTGCTGTAGACTTTCTCTTCCCTGAAACACCCTCTTCTCACTCCTAACTTTGCTCCTACGTTGTTTACTCACATTTAGTTTCAGAATCTTTTCTTATCATTCTCCAATCTATTCTCCATCTTAAAACAGAGTCATCTTTTTGGCATTTAAACCAGATGACGTCGATTCCCTTCTTTAAAGCCTTCATGATTTCCCCTTGCTCAGGGTCAAGACACATCCAACTCAGGCAAGGAGTCCTTCCTGAACATGCCTGGCAGGTCTCTCCAGCCCTGCCTCCTTGCTCCTTCCCTCCTGTCCCCCTGGTCTTGGTGCAAGTTATGCATTATAAAAGCACCTGCAGGGGCGCCTGGGTGGCTCAGAGGGCAAGGCCTCTGCTTTCGGCTTGGGTCATGGTCTCAGGGTTCTGGGATCGAGCCCGGCATTGGGCTCCCTGCTCACTCCTGCTTCCCCCCCTTTCTCTGCACACCTCTCCGCCTACTTGTGATCTCTGTCTGTCAAATAAATAAATAAAAATAAAATAAAATAAAAAACAAAAGCACCTGTGAAGTGCCAGGAATTCTTCTAAACAAGAGCCACACAGCTATGAGCAAGACAAATTTTTTGCTTTAATAAGGCTTAGTGGGGAAAGAAGAGGAGGAGGAGGAGGAGGAAGGACAAGGAGGAAAAGAAAGAGGTAGGTGGATGAGGAGGAGGAACCAACAAGACAAGTCAGTCAAGATGGTGAGGACTACCATAAAGAAAACCAGAGCAGGGTAAGGAGCTAGAGGAAGACCATAGACAGGGTCCATCTCATATTGCACAGAGCCATGAAAAAGCTCTGTGAAGGGATCTAAACAAAGAAAACTCAAACCTCTAGGCAGGGGAGGGTGTGAAATCACTGCAAGCAGGAGGAACAGTAAGTGCAATGCGGTTGAGGCAGGAATGTGGCATGCCAGTTTCAAAGAGCTGTAAGGAGGTCAATATGTCGGGAAGAGGAAGAGAGCAGGACATCAGTGAGAGCTAAAGTCAACCAGGCACTGTGGAGGCAGCCCACAAGGGCCGACAAGGCAAATGGTGGGATTTGGCAGTGACAACAAGCAAGATAAGAAGCACAGGAGAGCTCTGAGGAGGGACACTGTTTTTCACAGGCTCACTCTGGCTATTGTCTGGAAAATAGACTGCAGTAGACACAATAAAGCAAGGAGATCATCTAAGAGTTCTTACAATAGTCCAGATGAAAGATCTTTAATGGCTCAACAACAACAAAAAAAGACAAAATAGGAATACCTGGGCTCAAAGTGGGAGGTATTCTTGACAAAAGAAAACAAAATACATAAACTGTAAATGTATCGCCTCTTACCGTCCTCTGCAAAACCTCCTCTGGTCCTCCATCCTCAAGCTTGTAACCTTAGAGTGCTCCCAAAGAGCCAACAGGACAGGGCTTAAGTCTCTGTATTATACACAGTATACACTCTCGTTTCAAGTCAGTCTCACTACATCAGCACTGACCTAAGATTTTACGGTTCACGTATATTCAAAGTGGCAATTCCACAAAAATATCATGAAAAGTTATTGATTTTCATAGATCCAGGGACATACCCTCCTTTTCTAGTTTGCCATCCTAAATTGTATTCAAATACCACAGAACCATCCTTTTATTAAAATAGCCTTAGCTTATATCCAATTAAAGCACGTACCAAAGAAAATGATTCTCTAGATCTGCTTTTTGAAGCAAACAGAAATAGGATTCTGTATGATTCCATTTATAAGATTCTAGAAAATCCAAACTAGTGGTTGTATCAGCCTGGGAGGGCTTACAAAGGGTGTGGAGAAACTTTGAGAGGTGATGGATATGTTCATTATCTGAACTGTGGTGATGGTTTCACAGGTCTATACACATATCAACATTGATCAAACTGTAATCTTTAAGCATGTGCAGTTGACTGCATGCCAATTATACCACAATTAAGCTGGAGAGGGAGATAATAACTTTAAGATTTTATTTATTTATTTGACAGACAGAGATCACAAGTAGGCAGAGAGGCAGGCAGAGAGAGAGAGAGAGAGAGAATAAAACAGGCCCCCTGCTGAGCAGAAAGCCTGCTCATGACCCTAGGATCATGACCTGAGCCGAAGGGAGAGGCTTTAACCCATTGAGTCACCCAGGCGCCGAGATAATAACTTTAAAAAAGGAACAACAGCGAAAAGAATTAAAGTAGACTCTCATTCCTGATCAGATGGCAGACTAGGTATCTGAACACTCTTCTGATAAAAGCAACACCTTGTATTCTGACATCCTTACAATGCATGAGAGATGTTGACAGGAAAACAAAGAATCAAACCAAACCTTAGATAACCACAAGTGTGAGAGTTCAACTGAGCACTGAAAGTTTGCTTTGACTCTGAAAGCCTGCAGAACTTGGTCAGTCTGAGCTTTGATGCCAAGGCCCTGGGGACTCAAGCTGAAGATAAAGTAAAACTGCTTTTCATCAAACTTGGCACCCATGAAAATGTTCTTGGACAAGAAGAGAATGACAGGGAGGGAGGAGGGAGCCCTAAGCGCTGATTAAGAAATATATCCATTAGTTGAGAAATAACTCCAGTGTATGTATTTCCATATGCTATTCTTAAAAGTGTACAGCTATTGGGACGCCTGGGTGGCTCATTCAGGTAAGCATCTGCCTTTGGCTCAGGTCATGATCTCATGGCTATGAGATGGAGCCCCGCATCAGGCTCCACACTCAGGGAGAGTCTGCTTGTCCCTCTCCCTTTGCTTCTCCCCCTACTCATGCTCATACATGCTCTCTCTCTTTCAAATAAATTTTTTTAAAGAGTGCATAACTATTAAGAGAAAAAAGCAAGTTGTCCTACTTGGTACATAAAAATGAGACAAAATAGGAATCTACATTTCTGTTTGCTCATACAGACAAAAGTAACTCAGTGAATACAGGGATATGATTAGACTGGGAAACAAGGCACATAGGGAAGAAAAATAGGAAAGCCACTTTCCCCCCTAGACCTTTCTGGACTTCCTAGCTTTGTAGCCTCTTTCCCCCCTAGACCTTTCTGGACTTCCTAGCTTTGTAGCCTCATGAATGTGTTGTCTCTTCAAAATATAAAATTACCTAAGAACAAATTCAACCAAAGATAGATGTACAGAAGTTTTATGAATAGAATGAACTTAAATGAAAGTATTTCTAAAAACAGAGTATATGGAATGCCATTTTTATGCACTAGAAGACAAAATACCGTTAATATATGGATACTTTCCTAACTGACATACGGGTTCAGTACAATTCCAAATATGCAGAAGACTCCAAGTTATCAAGATAACAATGCTTCCCAAATTGATCTGCACAGTCAAGGCAATTTCTTTTAACGATTTGTAAAATTGGACAAGCTGATTCCAACATGCAAGGGGCCAACAGCCAAGACATTTATGAAAAAAAAAAAAGAATAAGGAGGACATATTTGCTGTACCAGCTACCACTACTAATTATGGAGCTAAATGATTTAAATGCTGATGTTTTATAGCAATTACAATAGTTGTCTTAAAATGATTATTTTTCTAATAAGTCAGTTTAATTTAGATACTAAGGATACTCAAGTTACACAACACTTGAGCAAGATCTAGGACTCAAAACATCACAAATACAGTGAAACTAACTCCTGATCAACTGTAACTTACCAGTACTTCTTTAAAACTCAGTATCACCAGTGTTAATAGCAGCAATTTCCACACTAGCCAAACTATGAAAAGAGCCCAGATGTTCACTGACAGATGAATGGATAAAGAAGAGTCGGTATACATACATATACAATGGGACATTACTCAGCCATCAGAAAGGATGAATACCTACCATTTACACTGACATGGATGGATCTGGAGGGGATTACACTAAGCGAAATAAGTCAGCCAGAGAATGATAAAAACCATATGATTTCACTCATATGTGGAATTTAAGAAACAAGCCAATGAACATAAAGGAAGGAAAGGAAAACTAAAATAAGATGAAAATTGAGAGGGAAGCAAATAATAAGAGATGCTAAACTCTAGGAAAACAAACAGGGTGGCTAGAGGGGAAGTGGGTGAAGGGATGGGATAATTGGTGATGGGCATTCAGGAGGGTACTTGATATAATGAACGCTGGGTGTTATACGCAACTGATGAATCACTAAATTCTACCTCTGAAACTAAATAAAGAAAAAAATCAGTATCAAATAATAACTCATAATTTATCATTATCAATGTAAAAACATTCATAAAAAACACTAAAGAAATACTAATTTTTCTTTGTTGAATTCAATAGCACTTCCATATTGTAATTTAAGAAATAAGAAGTCAAATTCTGTGGATACAAACTCTCATGGCCATGTTAAGAGCTCTATTCGCACAAAGTAGTGTTTTTAACTGAAATGAAGCTTTTATATTTGGAGAATCAATGGCCTTCTCTTAAAGGAGTCAATGATGGCAGCAACCTAGAAAGTAGTTTGGGGGACTCTGGGTGGATTGTTTTTTAAATATGGCTTGAGAATTTCCTACACTTTGTGGGAGGCACCGGGAGAGAGGGAACATGACAGACAAGGAGAGAGAGAGAGATTGAAAAACATGATAACCTCTTTCAGAGGTAAAAATTTCCAAGGTTCCTTAGGTATGCTCTAAGGGGCAAAGTCAAAACAACTTTTATAGGATATTAACACTTGTTAGCCAGGATGTGTCAAAACAAGTCAAACAGCAATAGAGTTAATCAGATGGTCTCACCTGGGTGGCTACAAGGTAGATCAGCTCCCCAAGGGTTGGTAACAGACACTGCTTTAATTTACTGTTTCTGAAGTTTTCCCTAATTAATTCAGTTAAGACAGTAATTGCCTGAAAAGAAAAAAAAGTGTATTAGTTCATATGTATTCTCAGTTCTTTCACCTATATGTAAAAGACAAGACAATCTACAAAACTCACCTTCCATTTTTAAGAACTACTTTCCAAATTATTTTCCAAATATGAGCCTTAATCCTGAAAAATCAGTAAATGTCCCAGATGAAGGTAAAAATATATCCAGTAAAAAAATGGGCACATACATATAGCACTTGTCAGTTACCAAGCACTTTCACTGTATTGCTGATCCTACCAGGCAACTGTTCCTGCATTTCTAAAAACAAGAAAGGCTGAAACAGGTCTCTGTCCAGTTTACTTGGACAGCCATGGTAAAATCTGAACATAGATTTTACCATGCCAGAGCCTACTATCCTCCAGCGCACCGTAGTTTGAAAAATTCTTACACTGCAAGAAACTTTTAAATGATTCCTCTAAAAATTTGAGAGTAGGAAATATTATACCAAAGTTTCAATATAATCCACTTTGAAATTCAGCAGGCTATTGTCTCAGATCCAGTTAATTTCCTGGGAGCCATGCTAAGAAAATCACATACATACACACATTGCCAGAATTCATACACCAAAACACAAGTTAATCAAATCACAATGTGCCATAAAGTAGAATAAAATGGGTTTAGAATGATGCATATAGAATGGCCCCATGCCGAGACAGAAAAAAAAATGTATATAGAAGAGCATGGTAGCACTGCTCTAAAACAGTGGGACTCAAAGTATCATGCACAGATAAAACTGTTTCTTACTGTCAACAAAAATTTAAGTAGAGAAGCTGAGAGTAACAGGGTGCCTGGGTGGCTCAGTCAGTTAAGCATCTGCCTTCAGTTCAGGTCATGATCCCAGAGTCCCAGGATCAAGTCCTGCATGGGACTCCTAACTCAGCAAGGAGCATGCTTCTCCCTCTCTTTCTGCCTGCCACTCCCCCACTTGAGCTGTATCAAATACAGAATATAAACAAAATCTTGAAAGAAAGGAAGAAAGAAAGAAAGAGAAAGAAAGAAACTGAGAGTAAGCATTTAAAAACCTCCAAAGCCATTTGACAATGCTTGACTCTGTAAACAAGAATACAGACAAATTGGACCTGCACATGGACCTGCACATGGGGTTGCCACCCAACAGCCATGCACTAGAGGAACACTTGTTAATGTGGTATTTTTGAAAAAGCTTTATTAAGTTATAACTGACACAGAATAAACTGCATATATTTAAAGTGTACACTTAGGTACATTTGACATACATATACGTCTATGAAATCATCACCACAGTCAAGATAACACCTCCACGTGTTACCTCAAGTTCCCTTGGTAATCCCTCCATGTTGCTCCCTTTCATTCTTTCTCCAGACAGCCACTGATTTACTTTCTGCCATTAACTCACATTTTCTAGAGTTTATGTAAATGGGATCATATCTTATGTATTTTTTTTGGTCTGGCTCTGTTCACTTAGCATAATGCATTTGAGAGTCACCCATGTCGCATCATATATCAATAGTTTGTTCTTTTTATTGCTGAGTGGTATTCCCCTGAATGGATATACCAAAATGTATAAACCCCACCACTCACCGCCTCACACATAATGAACACTCTATGTGAGTGAGAAGGAAAGGGAAGCATGTAAATCACATCAGCCCTTAAAGGAGGTCACTTCTCCTACAGTCTTCCTTTTCCATGACCTTTACTGATCATCCACTAAACCATCCAAAATTAACAGCATTCAGACTTTTTTTTTTGTAATCTACAAAAACAGATCTGTCACCAGCATACCTACCCCAAAGCTAAAGGAAGTATTCTGAAAAAAAAGGAAATGATAAAGGAAAGAACCTTAGAATTAACAGGAAGGAAACAAGAACATGAAAGAATAGAGATAAATGTAACAGATTTTCCTTCTCCTTTTAGATTTCCTAAACTACGTTTGATGGTTGAAGCAAATATTATAATAATGTCTGCTTTGGTTCTAAATTAATTTAGACAACATATTTAAGACAATTATATAAAAATGAGGGAAACAAAAAGGTTGAAAAGGAAGGTAAGTTTTCTATGCTTCATTTGAACCAGTAAAACAGTAGGTTATACAAAATTATACACATATATATGATAATATTTGATATATATATAATATTTAGAATCAGTAAAAACCTATACAAATAGACTCTAAAATACAATAAAAAATCAAAATTATGAAAAATGTTCAATAACTCATACAAAAGTAAAAAGAATATGAAAAACAGCAAGAAGAAACAAAATGGTAGACAATATCAAATCATAATTATATTAAATGTAAATGGTCTAAATACAATTAAAAGACAGAGTTCCTTTAAAAATATGACACAACTGTTGCGATCTATAAGAAACTCACATCAAAGACAGTGATATAGGCAGATTGAAAATAAATAATAAAGTGTATACATGTACATGCATATATCTGTATATATACATACATTCATGTATATGTATGTCTGTGTGTGTGTATACACACACACACACGTATATATAGCAGTAATCAAAGCAAAACAGGAATGGCTATTTAATATCACATAACATAGATTTCAGAGCAAGGAAAATTACATAACAAAAGGTTCAATCCACCAATAAAATGTACCAATCTTAAATGTGCATGCATCAAACAAAAAGCTATAAAATATGTGAACTAAAAAGTGACAAAATTATAAAAAGAAATAAACCACCAATTATATTTGTAGACTTCAACACCCTTCTCTCAAAAATTGATATTTTTAAGTAGGCAGAAAATGAGCAGACATCAAAAGGACAAAACTCTACACATACAAATTTGGCAACTTAGATTAAATGGACCAACCCCTTAGAAAACACAAACTATCACAACTCACCCAATATGAAATAGAAAATTATTTGCAGATGACATAATTGTCTTCACAGGGAACACCAAAGAATCTACAGAAACAAACTCCTATAACTTACAAGTGAGTCTGGCAAAGTGACAGGATAAACTGTCAGCATTCAAAAACTAACTCTATTTCTTCATATAAGTAATGAACACATGGAAACTTAAATTAAAAATACCATTTACAATCACTGCAAATATTAAATACTTAGGTATAAATCTAACAAAACATGCATAGGACCCATATGCTAAAACCACACAACACTGTTTAAAAGAAATCAAAGAAGATCTAAATAAACAAAGACATGAATTTGTGCTATATTTTCTGCGATTATGACCATTCTGATTGGGGAGAGACTGACCCTCCCAAGGCTAGCCAATTCTTAAAACAGCAAAGCCTCAGATTAACTATGTCTTTGATATGCAAACTAGCAAATCCCACCATATACTCCTCTACCTGGTCCATACACCCCAGGAGGCAATATTCTTCTGCCTTCATCATCCAGAGGAGTGTTAGCATCCAACTAGAGACTACCCTATGGCCCAAAGTCTGCTTAAGTTATTCCAACAACCCAATCCTAAACTGCTCACCCTTCTCTTGCCTTTCCTATGGAAACCCCAATAAAGGCCATGGCCTTAAGCATTCCCCTTGCTGCCATCTTCTGCCTTCTGATCTGTGGTATTTTTCCATGTGGTCCTGGGTGGCATGCCATGCCTGTCTCTAGGACTTGTGAGTATAATAAACTTTGCTTTCCTGAGCCTCTCCTCTGTCTCCTTTGGTGGCCAGTCCTGACTGACCATCTTATAAACAAATACAAAATAAGAGATAAACTATGTGCATAGAGAGGAAAACAATATAGTAAAGATGTCCAATTTCCCCAGTCTGATAGTCCAGTTTAATGCAATTCTTAAAAAAATCCCAGCAAAAAATTTTGTAGCTATCAACAAGATCATTCTAAAATTTCTGTGGAGGGTGCCTGGGTGGCTCAGTCAGTTGGGTGTCGGCCTTTGGCTCAGGTCATGATCCCAAGGTCCTGGGATAGAGTCCAGTGTCAGGCTCCCTGCTCAGCCGGAGTCTGCTTCTCTCTCAAGCCTTCTCTTCCCCCCACCAACTCCCAACTTATCTCTCTCTCACTCACATACACTCTCTGTGTCAAATAAATAAGTAAAATCTTTAAAAATAAAATAAAATTGGGGTGCCTGGGTGGCTCAGCCATTAAGTGTCTGCCTTCGGCTCAGGTCATGATCCCAGGGTCCTGGGATCAAGACCCATGTCGGGCTCCCTGCTCAATGGGAAGCCAGCTTCACCCTCTCATATTCCCCTTGCTTGTGTTCCCTCTCTCATTGTGTCTCTCTCAAGTAAATAAATAAAATCTTTTAAAATTTTTAAAAAGTAAAATAAATAAAATTTATGTGGAAAGGCAAAAGAATTAGAATAGCCAAAACAATTTTGAAAAAAAGTGGGGGGACTTGAAATTATTCTAGCTGATTTCTATACTTACTATATAGATAAGTAATCAAAACTGTGTGGCACTGCCAAAGAAATAGACATACTGATCAACGGAACAGAGAATCTAAATATAGCTTCACACAAGTATGGCCTGGTGATTTTTGACAAAGGTCCAAAGGCAATCCAATGGAGGAAAATTAGCGTTTTCAACAAAAGAAGCTAGAGCAACTGGGTATCCAAAGGACAGAGGAAAAAGTAAGCCTTGACCTAAGTCTAACACTTTATACAAAATATTAACTTAAAATGGACCAGGGACTGGGCTGCCTGGGTGGCTCAGTGAGTTAAAGCCTCTGCCTTCAGCTCAGGTCATGATCTCAGGGTCCTGGTATCGAGTCGCGCATCGGGCTCTCTGCTAGGCAGGGAGCCTACTTCCTCCTCTCTTCTCTCTGCTTGCCTCTCTGCCTACCTGTGATCTCTCTCTAGCAAATAAATAAAATCTTTAAAAAAAGAAAAGGACCAGGGACTTACATGTAGAACATGAAACTATAAAACTGGGTTGTGAGTGGGGATGGGATAAATTCTTCAGGATATAGGTAAAAAAGTAGACTTGACACCAAAGGCTAGGAAACATTGAAAATGTGCAGTTGGCAAATAAGCACATGAAAACATGTTCAGTGTGATTAGCAATTAGGGAAACGTAAATTAAAACCATAATGAGAGGGGCACCTGGGTGGCTCAGTGGGTTAAGCCGCTGCCTTCGGCTCAGGTCATGATCCCAGGGTCCTGGGATCGAGTCCCGCATTGGGCTCTCTGCTGAGCGGAGAGCCTGCTTTCCTCTCTCTCTCTCTCTCTCTCTCTGCCTGCCTCTCTGCCTACTTGTGATCTCTGTCTGTCAAATAAATAAATAAAATCTTAAAAAAAAAAAACCATAATGAGATATCACTATACACTTAGCAGAATGGCAAAAATACGAAATAGTGACACACCAATTGCTACTAAGAATGGAAAGAAACTAGACCACTCATACATTACTGGTACAGACATTCTGGAAAATAGTGTAGCCATTTCTAGAAAGAAAAAAAAACACTAAACATGTCATTACTCAGCAAACTGTTCCCCTGAGTATATGTCCCAGAAAAACTGTGATTTGGTGCTAGGTTTACTCTCTACCTAACCCCAGATCTTAGGAACTTATCCCAGAGAATGAAGACTTTGATCCACACAAAAGCCTGTACAACAATGTTTATAGCAGCTTTATCTTTAACTGTCAAAACTCAGAAATGACCGGAGTGTCTTTCAGCAAGTAAGTAGTTAAATAAATGGTACAACTGATAACATGGAATACCCTTCAGCAATGAAAAGGAACTACAATGTGGACGAATCTCTAAAGAATAACTCTAAGTATTAAAGGCCAGTCTCAACACATTACATACCATATGACTGAATTTATGCAACATTCTCAAAGTGACACAAATACAGAAATGGAGAGTAAATTAGTGGTTGCCAGTGGTTGGGGTGGGGGTGAAACACGTGACAGAGCAAATGTCTATGATTCTAAAACAGCAATCTGAGGGATCCCTGGGAATGCAACTGTTCTGTTCCTTAACTGTTTCAATGCCAATATTCTGGCTGTAACATTGTACCATAGCTCTCCAAGATGTTACCATTGTGAAAAACTGGATGAAGCCTACACACACAGCATTTCTGTATTGTTTTTTTACAACTGCATATGATCCACAGTTATCTCAAAAGGTTTAATTCTTTTAAAAAGCCAACCTCATACTAAATTTGAAACCTAGATCTCACTTTCTGCTTCACAAAGTTAGTGGCAGGGATTTATAACATTTTTCCATTTTATAATCCACTGGCATTTTCTATCAGTGAATGTCACTTGAAATTAAAAACATTTCAATGCTACAGATCCTTAAAGAGATAAAACAGTCTGAACTGCCTGCAGCGTAACAGAAATTGCTCTGGAGCTTAGTGTCTTGTAAATAGACACACATCATAGAATCTATGCTAGTAGAGCCACAGCGACCGGACATGTCACCTGCAAAAGGTACCCCTGATAACCCTGAACAGTACACAACAGGTAATGTTTGTCTGCAGTGTTATTTGTACAGATTTTCCATTTGCTATTTTTAAATTTTAAAAGAAATTTTAACATTAAAATGGAAAACTGTAAGATTAATAATCTAACATATGGCATAAATGACAAATACCAAGGAGAAAAACAAGTTTTTGTTGACGTAGGTACAATGACATTGGAAAATGCCAATACTAAACCAAACAAAAAGGGTGTGGTGCATAAACAATGTATCTTGGAATGCTAAAAAAATAAAATTAAATTTAAAAAGTAAAAAGTAAAAAAATAAAATACCCTTGTTTAGTTCTTCTTCAAACTCAAAAATCAAATAATGTGTGGATATTGATCTTAGCATATTTTCTTATATTCTGTAAAAATTCACCTGGCCTTCTAACACTGAAACCAAGAGGCATCTGAGTGGGTCAGTGGATTAACCATCTGACTCTTGATTTCATCTCAGATCATGATCTCATGGAATTAGGACATGGGACATGGAGCCTGCTTAAGATTCTCTCTCTCCCTCCCTCCCTCTGCACTTCAACACACACACACACACGCTCTCTCTAAAAAAAATTTTTTAATTAAAAATAGGATATTCAAGGGACGCCTGGGTGGCTCAGTTGGTTGAGCCGTTGCCTTCGGCTCGGGTCATGATTCCAAGGTCCTGGGATAGAGTCCCACATCGGGCTCCTTGCTCGGCGGGGAGCCTGCTTCTCTCGCTACCTCTGCCTGCCTCTCTGCCTGCTTGTGTGTACTCTCTATCTCTGACAAATAAATAAAATCTTTAAAAAAAAAAAATAGGATATTCAAGTATTATGCTACTCTTGTGTTCATTTTTTGAAAAACCAAAGTATGGAATGGGAAGGGTCTTGTTTCTAGCATCATTATGCTTTGAGGCACACCTACATGTGTCATCATTACTGAAGACTATCCTTCTGCAACCACAGGTATGATTGGTTGATTACTACAAATAATAATTTAATATTGTACTATTTCCTAAACTACTTTAAAATCCAAACCTATTTTATACCAACTTTGACAAGGTGGAAGAAGGCCTCTTTCAGCTTTATCTGAAGTCATCAGATTGAAAAAAATAGTCAAATGTACGTCAGTCTTACCTATCTTAGACTGAGTCCCTTAAGTCAAAGGTAGAAAGACAGGAAGATGAGTTAAGAATACCAAAATTTGGAAGTTCTGTAGTTATAAAACTAATAATCTGACACTTGCACAGATAAAATTTACTTGCTATTGACTCTCAAAATAGTTCTTAAATATTCGTGTTCAAAGTTATACAATAAATAGCTATAAAAAGAAACTAAATTAAACTCCAGATTCAGAAAATATCTGGCATTTCCTATTTGGTCAGTGTTTTTTAAACTAACGGGACCTCCTTTTAAACTCTACTGACCTACTCCCAGTTGGAGATAGAGCAGCAGTCACCATAACAACTATTAACATAATCTTTTAAATTGGGTATTATTCAACCTTCTCCCCTAACCTCTCAAGAGGTATTCCACAAGCTCAAGTGAACAGAGAATTCCAATTGATAACACTCTGTCCAGGCTTTTTCTTTCTTAGAACCCCACTTTCAATGTCCCAAACATAGCTCATGCACATAAAATAAGAACATGATAAGTTTCACGGTCCTCTCTTAAATTTTATTCATATTAAATCTTAGATTCCCTTGGATCTTGCATTTCTTGCCAAGTAAAATCACACCTGTAAACTTGAAACTTCAAACCCTCATTTTCACAAGAGCTGGTTAAAAAAGTGAGAGAATGTAGTCTTGACACACAAAAGCAGGCCAATGATGCCAAAAAAAGATGGAAAACCTGTTTGAAGAGAATATAATTCTGTTCTGTATTTGATAACGGAAACTGTGATTACAAGGAAACACTGTTGTCTCCACAAAGTTCTCCTAGTGACATGCTAACATCAAAGTTTTAACACTATCATCTGTGGATGTAACCTTTAATCTCTGATTCTCTGCATATGGGTTGGGCAACTGCATTCAAATTGGCATCTAATTCCTAAAAACCAGATAACGGAAGATGTAGCAAGGACTGCTAACTTGTCCCTTCCCTGTTGAGGCCTAAATATAAACAACCAACCTATAACTGGTGGATTCCTTCTCATAAAGATAATAAGCTGTCAAGAAAAGCAAATAAAACACGGAAGTAGATTTCTTACAGTCTTTTACAGTCCCATAGAAAGTTTGGAAGCACTAGGCACACAAACTTTATCAACTTCCTCAGTTGTTTGGGGGTTTTTGTTTTTAAAAAAGGTGTCAACAACTTTCAAATGAAAAAGAAATTTGTCATGTTTTGGTTACCAGTGATCCGATCCCCCTTCTGAATACCCCTGAACTTCCTTTTGGGGAAAAACCTTTTGTACTTCACTTAGTCTGTGGGATGAGAAAAAGGGCATTCTGCCGTCCAAATATGGAACCTGATAGGGACCCTGGCTCCCTTTGGAAACGTCTTTCGTCCCATGGTCTGGTACAGTCTAGGGAAGGCCACAGTCTAAACTCAGCCAGCAGGGCTCTTGCTGACTCTTGAATGGATAGACACAGAGTAAAGAAAATGATGAACTTCATTCACTCATTCTGGCAGTGGCCCCAACCAAGACTCCAAGAGGGTCCTGCTCCAGAGGCCTTCCAGAGTTGACAGGTGCTGACTTCTCCAAACCTTCTCTTGGACCCCTTGACCTTGCTCATACCCTCCTAATAAATACCCCTTATGCTTACGGTAGGCAGAGTCAATCTGGAAAAGTGATACACAGTACCACTGCTGACCAGTTCTCCTTTCCCGGACCCACACCAAGATTTCCCAACACCCCCACCTGGCGTTGGATGTGGTGGGGTGACTAGGTCCAGCCACTGGCCAAAAGTGGAAACAATGTAGGTATGCCCATGTGCAATTTTCCAGTCTCTCCTCCCCACCCCAGGAAACCTGAAAGCATTCGCCAGAGGGAGATGTCATAGAGATGGAAGCAGCCTAGAAGGCTCAGGTCAGATGCCCTCAGAGCAACCAAGACCAACAAGAACAAAGGTGAGCCTGAGATGTGGATGGTCTTCATTATCACAATATAAACTAGCCTATCATGAGACTGAACCCTCATTCAAGGAGACTACTCTAATTATACATAGAAATAAAGGCTTGGGTGCCTGGGTGGCTCAGTGGGTTAAGCTTATGCCTTCGGCTCAGGTTACGATCTCAGAGTTCTGGGATTGAGTCCTGCATCGGGCTCTCTGCTCGGCGGGAAGCCTCCTCTCTCTCTCTGCCTACTTGTGATCTCTCTCTGTGAAAAAAATAAAATCTTTAAAAAAAAAAAAAAAGAAAAGAAATAAAGGCTTTTTAATGCTTTAAAATAATCACTAATAAAACACTCAGTAAACTCTTGCACATATATCTAAGGGTAAAAGATCATTTGTGTGGCAGTTAAGATCTGCCATCAACATTTATGTCATGGATCTGTTACCACGGTTGCAAAGCACCAAGCACCAGAAAAGCAGTGTTAAAAGTGTATGAATAGGGCAACTGGTGGCTCAGTCAGTTAAGCGTCTGCCTTCAGCTCAGGTCATGAACCCAGGGCCCTGGAATCAAGTCCCGAATCAGGCTCCCTGCTCATGTGGGAGTCTGCTTCTCCCTCTATCTCTGCCCCTCACCCCTGCTGGTGCATACTCTCTCCCTCTCTCCCTCAAATAAATAAAATCTAAAAATACATCAATAAATAAAAGCATATGAATAAATCTTGCTATGCAGATTAAGTTAAGAAATTAGATATCAGACTACAATAAATCTGTAATGAATCTGTCGTTTGAAACCTGAGTAACCATTAAAATTATTTTGTCCTTTCAGATGGATGGCAGACAACATATCCTGAATATTACTTGCCTTGAAAATAACAAAAAATGTCAGGTAAAATATTTTTAAATATGTTTATAAAATGTACCACTAAATTGCAAGAAATTAAGGAAACCTGAAAGACCAAAAATAGAGAAGAGGGGAAAACAGATATAAGCAAGCACTCAGGACACTTTAACCCTGGGAAACCTGGGTGGTTCAGTCAGTTAAGCCTCTGACTCTTGATTTAAGCTCGGGTCTTGATCTCAGGGTCATGGGGTGGAGCCCCAGGCTGGGCTCCACACTCAGCAGGGTGTCTGCTTGAGCTTCTCTTTCCCCTCTCCCTTGGTGTCACTCTCTCTCTCTCTCTCTCTCTCTCTCTCTCGCACACTCACTGTCAAACAAACAAATAAATAAATCTTTTTTTTTTTTAAGAAGATACTTTAACCTTGGTGGCATGTGCTAAATCTTGGTGACCTTGAAAATGACCTTTGGAAATGGAACAAGAGACAAATCTTAGGCCCTGCCCATAGTGTGGCATCAAATATAGGAGATCATTTATATTCAGTTGAAACCCCAAGGACGTAGGAATAAAACAAGAACCAGCCTGCAAAAAAGGACGGTAAGGAATCTTGAGATCTTGGTACTGAATCAAGAGGGGAGGGGGTTGGTGGGCAGGCAGGCAGGTATCTTCCTCGAGCATTGAACCAGGTCTGAAAAGCACATCTGCAGGTCACATTCTCATTGCCTCTCACATGGGAGACCAGAGATTCAAGCACCTGGGAGTTTACTCAGCTGACCAGTCACAACATAGCCTTAATGATGGTCTACAGTTAATGAGGTATAAATGCCAGGATTTCCCCAGCAGACTGTAGAGCAGTGATTCTCTATTTTACTGTGCTTCATAATCCCTGAAGAATTTGTAAAAACACCATACCGGCCTCCACCCTCAGAGTTTCTCATTCTGTATATCTGGGGTGGGGGCCTGAGAATCTGTATGCCTAACAAATTGCCCAGTGGTGCTTAAGTTCTAAGACAACAATGAAATCACTACTGTAGGAGCCAATGTTGACCGCATATTAGAATCATTTGCAGGGCTTTAAAAACTATAGATACTGTATCAGCCCCAAAGATTCTGGTTTAATTGGTCTAGGGTGTAGCCTGGACTTCAGAATTACAGAGAACAAAGCCTGAAAGTCCAGGGAACTAGAAATTTTGGAATGCTTCTACAAAATGCAATCTGTTCAAGCCACCAAACCGCCCTTCCCAAGTGGGCCTGAAAAACATGCCTCAAGGATAAGGGAACCAGCACCTTTGAGAAGCTCTTGGCTATCCTTGACAGGTTGGGGAGGGTGGAGGGCCCAACAGAAAATACAAGCAGTGGAACTGGGTTCTCTGGTCACAGTGGGAATAATGGGACCTAGAGGTAGTAGAGGCCAATGAACACTTAACCACAGGCACAAGTGCCACAGGGAGTCACGTGGCAATCTGGTAATCAGAGTATTTTGACCCACAAGAATCCAAGATGATGGTAAACTGGCCATCAAATCAGCCTACTAAAGTGACGATTGACATACGGTAAGAAAATTTCTAGATCTACTGGGCAGAAACCTAACAAAAATCCCCACACCAAGGATTCAGTCTCTCACCCAGATCCCACACCCAGGCTGGTTCATAGATCCAGAGCTCCGATATTAAGCTAAAGGTCCCTTCCAAAGACACCCTAAAAAATGGTCACAGTGAATGCTATAGATCTTCCCTCACCACTTTCCTTCCCCAGACCCATAGAGTCCTCAGATATTTACCATGGGTCTGAGAACTGGGAAAATACCCAGACCCTTTAAACTTTTTAGATACTGACTCTGAACTTGGGCTGATCTCTGAAGACCTAAGAAGCCATTTTACTCTAGTAGTCAGATTAAGCAAGAGCTTATCAAGGCCAGGTGCCACATGGGATCTTACTAAATCCATCTCACATCTGTCCAGTGGGCCTATTCTTGGTTAGTATCCTAGAACATACAATGAGAAAAGATATGTGCAGTAACTAGTAGGATCCCCAGAGCGATTCCCACCCAGTGAAATGAGGACTATTCAGAGTACAAAGAGACAAAGCAGAAGTTCCTGGAACTACAATACGTGCCCTGCCCACACATTCAAAGACAGTAAAGCAAAAGCAAGCCATATCCACCAGATCAACAACTAGGAACCAGTGCCAACAAAGACTTGAAAAGTACAGGGATGGGAACTTCTATCACATCCCCACTTAACTTGCCTGTTAAGCCAGTACAGAAACTACGTGGGTTATAGCTACTGCAAATTTAATCAGCTGATGCCTACTACAGCTGCAGTTTCAGATGTGGCATATTTACTGAAGCAAATTAACATAGCCCCCGGCATTTGTTCTGCTTTCTTTTCCATTCTAATCAGTAAATAAAATCAGAAGCAGTTACCACTTACCAAAATGCCCCTATATCAAGTCTCCAGGTCTGTCATAATATAGTCCAGAGGGACTCCCTCATCTTGATAATCTGCAGGATAGCATACTATTTCATTATCCTGGTGGCATGCTAACTGGACCTGGTAAGTAGCACCCTAATTTGGATGCCAGAGGGTAGGAGAAAGAAGTCCTGCAAAAGATCATGGTCTATTACTCTGGTGAAGTACCTAGGAATCCAGTGGTCTTGGAGCATGTGATAATATTCCTTCTAAAGTAAGAGAGAAGTGGCTGTGTCTTGCGTTACCCACTGAAATAAGGAGGTTCGATAATGGGTAAGTCTGTTTGGATTTTAGAGGCTCCAACCCATTTCCTGATCATCAGTAAGGCTGCCAATTTTGAGAGGGGCCCAAGAAAGGGCTCTACAGCCAGTCCAAGCTAAAGGACAAGCTCCTCTGTCAGCTGGGTCTCAAGACTCAGCAGACCTAATGCCACTGGAATGGACTGGGGCAGATAAGGATGCTATACAAAGCCTATGGCAAGCCCTAGCAGCAGAGTCATAGCACAGCACAGACCCCTAGGATTTTGGAATAAGGTCTTGTCCTGCCCTCTGTCAACAACCACAGTCCATTTGAAAAGCAGTTCCTGGCTTGTTCCTAGACCCTGGCTGAGGTTGAATGCCTAACCCTGGAATAATATGAGACCTGACCTACTACTCAACATGAACTGCATATTACTATAACATTCATCACACACAACAGCATTTTATTTTTAAATTAAAATGGTAAGAATGGGCCCAAGCCAAGTAGATTCACTCACTCCATGTTTAGGTGACTCAGACTCCTATGGTTATCTGCTCTCCCTGCTCAGCTGCTTCTCCCATCCTTGACCCTTTTCACGACTTTCTAGGGAGTTCTAGATTTCCTCCCTCTCTGGAGAAAAAAAAAGCATAAACCTGGTTCTCATATGGATCTGCATGGTACGTCAAAATCAACAGAAAGTGGATGGCCACTTCACTGCAGTCCCCATTCAACTTGGCCCACAAAGACAACAATAAAAGAAAATCCACTGAGCAGGCAAAACTTTGGGTGGTATACCTACAAATAAAGAGAGATGAACTAAGGATGGATCTATACCAACTCAGAGGCAGTAGCTAACAGGGGAGTCAAAAACCTAGAGAGAACAAAATTATACCCCCCCCCAAAAGAAAGAAAATCATAAAGTAGGGAGGGATCAGAGAATTAGCTCCTGTATTTGGCCTCTGGACTACTGGTCAAGCAAACAATGTTCACCAATGGCAACTGTGTGATAGTGGCTAAGGGAGGGCAGTACAAAATGAGACACCGGCAGGGCACAGAGGCCTCAGTCTAAAATCAACCTATGATGATAACAAAGTGATGGGAGTCTAACAAGTGATTCCTTCCCCATATCAGGTGCTGTAGCCAGGACTCTCTGGCAGCTCTACTAGAAAGAGAGGCACCTGCTCTACTTCCACCCTTCTCCACCTCCCTCCAGCAACCACAGACTAAATGGGATGAAGAGCGAAGAAGAAGCTATTCCAGACGGATAAAACAAAGCTGGACATATACTCCAGGTATTGCCCCAGTGTCGTGGTAAAGCCCTTCTTCTGTATCTAATGTAGGAGCTAGTAGGGTAAGACAACATACATACATATCTTTATCGAGGGTTAAATGACATTTTTATTTGGGATCAACAGAACACAATTACTCCTGCTACATAAATGTCTTCTTAAGAAACCAAGTTATCATTGTCCTTCATTAATACTGAGTCTTTTAGGTACCAGAACAATGTAAAAGTTATGGCACAAAGAACATAACCTCAATACTGCGGTTGGAGCTTGCTATATATAACTGCTATTATTTACTTGGAACTGTGTTCTTAATAGTCATCCCGTCAACATTCCTCAATAGTAGAAATACAAAGGAAACTCATTTTAAATTGCAGTTTTCTGCCTCAGGGATCAGCTCTGATTAGTTCTGTTTTGTGCAATTCTCTCCATCACCAATTCTCTTTCCAGGTTTCTTTCACCTAATAGAAAATTAAATGTGATGCTCTGCTAGGTTCCCAAGGATTACTAAATTATATCATATTCAAATATATAAGCCTCACAATTGCTACTGCAAAAATATTATAACAAAGGTATGTGCATAGCCCAGGTAAAGCAAGCATAAAAATTAGAGCAGAAAAAACAGAAGCTAAAAATTGTTCTACAAGATGTCAGGTAAGAAATTAAATGAATTCTACCATTATAAGAAATTAGGAAACACGCCTTTTAAGAATTCTTTAATGTGAGATGTTTAATTTATCTGCAAAAGTGATTCAAATATGGCAATTCCCTCAAATGATATAAACTTCAGCATCATGGCTTAATACAACATATCCAGAATGTTTCACTTTATTCTACAAAAAGACATGATTATTATTCAACTCTCGCTTCATCATTTTCAACAAATTTGTCTCCGGCGCTATCCAAAAAGTAACAGAAAAACAAGTTTGTTTAGCAGGGAAGTACAAGGGCAGAGTTGCTGAAACTAACAATGGGGAAGATTATAATTGATAACAGTCTCAGTTCAGGGCTACAAACAAACCAGAAATGGTTTCCCAGTATCTGATGTAAAAGATGGCATCTGTCAGCCCCTCAACACAGAAACTCCTGAGGAGACCACATTGACACAGCAGCAGAGTACAAAGCACTCTGTGGGGCTATTTAAAAACCACGAGAGGGGAGAAGTATATAACCAACAGGGCAGAGGTCGTTCTGTAGTTTTATTTTTTTGTTGTTTTTTTTTAAGGAACCCATCCAGCACCATTTTTACAAATTGCCATCAACAAGAACTTGCTCAAATGCAGATTTTAGAAAGAAAAGTATTACCAGAAACCTAGCTAAACTAATTTTTTGTTGGTTTTGTTTTTTGTTTTTTTTTTTAAGAAGTTCTTTCCACTGGCCACATTTGAGCAATTCCTTTGTCTTGAACTGTGACACATACACTGGCAGACACACAACACTGTTATTAACAGAGTCCTGATGATGGGCCAAATTTAAATGCCCCTATCCCAAGAACAGCGAAATCGCTGTCTCTTGAGATTCTAATCAAAAATTTATCTCTCTCGGGCGCCTGGGTGGCTCAGTGGTTAAGCCGCTGCCTTTGGCTCAGGTCATGATCTCAGGGTCCTGGGATCGAGTCCCGCATCGGGCTCTCTGCTCAGCAGGGAGCCTGCTTCCTCCTCTCTATCTCTCTCTACCTGCCTCTCTGCCTACTTGTGATTTCTCTCTGTCAAATAAATAAAATCTTAAAAAAAAAAAAATTTATCTCTCTCTATGCTTCCTGTTGCCCTGTCATGCAGCAAAGGTGATACTAAACCTAACTCAAAATGCGTGGGTTTAGGGGGGCTTTTGTTTGTTTAAAGATTTTACTTATTTGAGAGAGCGCACATGCACACACAGAGGGAGGAGAAGCAAACTCCCTGCTGTGTGGAAACCCAGATGCGGACTTGATCCCAGAATCCTGGAATCATGACCTGAGCCAAAGGCAGATGCCTAACCAACTATGCCACTCCAGTGCCCCCTCAAAGTGTCTTTGGAAGTGAGATGAGGCTGGTGTCCTTCTCACTCCTTCTGACATGCCCAAACCTTCTGTCATGCCAAAGGACCCACGATAGAGTCTCATATTATTACACCAGCCTCCTGGGTGCCCTTGACTACTGATCCCCTGCTCACTCCTCTTCCCCACTGAGGACATTGGCTCCTTCCTCCTCACCTTCTTTCCCACCTGCACTCCTGCACCTTCTGCACCACCTGCACCTTCAGCAAAGTGGACATCCATTTGGAACACACACCCAGCATCCTGACCACACAGTGTCCTTGGGCTCATTGCTCAGTTCATTAGCCTGCTCACCCCCAGTCACCTCCTGGACCCTGACAACACCTCCAATACTTCTCAAATTCAAACACTCTTCAATCTCCACTCTCATCTTTTTAAGATCCTTTCAAAAGCCCTTCCACAATACTTTTTAAACTCACCAATACCATCCATGTCAGTGAGTGCACCATTTCCTCGTTTACTTGCTTTCCTACCCGGACTGGGTCCTGGGGTGTAAGACTCAAAACCACAGGGCCTCATGTGAAAGGTTTGGAAGTGGCCACTCTCTCCCTCCAATGGGGAGGACTCAACCACTCCATTGATGTACTCTCTTCTAGAGAACGTCATACAATGAGGCAGATTGGTTTCTTTCACCTTAAATTCTTTATCACAAGCTTGGTTTCTAAGGAACCCTATTTTCTTTCAGGGAGAAGACAGCTTCTGAGCTTCTCTTCTACTTCAAATCCCATGGGCACTCATTCCCCTCTTTCTGATGCTGACCTGATGTACTTACTGCATTGTCAGAAGCCAGATGCAAGATCTTGCATCCCCCCACCACCAAGTCTTATCCCTCCCTGCTCCATCTACCTTTACTAATCCTCTCTTCCTATTTTAGGAGATAAAGCATCCCTTCTCTGACCTAAGGCCAATCATCCTCTTCAGTCATTCCCTCCTTCTCATCTGAAGGATTTTATACCTTCAGCTAGACCTCATTAGCCTATATCTTCAATGCCTCCCTCTGGAGTGAATCTCCACACTCGTACCCAAACTTCGTTATCTAGATACATATTTACCGCTTACTCACCTCTGGTTTTCTACATAATCATTCCCATCTGGCTTCCACTGCATATAAACTATTCTTACGAGTTACTAATAACCCTCATCTTGGCAATTCCAATAAAAATGTTCATTTTCAAATTAACCTAAATCTGAGATGCAATAAAAAAGATGACCATTTTCTCTTTGGCACATGGTCATCTCTTCCCTTCTACTAACGCAACTCTCCTGAGTTTCTTTCTACTTCACCACTGTTCCTTTTCAGGTGCCTTTATGACTTCCTCTTTCTCTGTTTAATATCCTTTGTCCTTTATAAAGCTCCATGAAGACAGGGACATCTTTTTTTGTTCATTATTGTGTTTCCAGTGCCTACTCAATTACTTGGCCCAAAAAGCCTGGATCCATACCTAATATACTATATAAAATTAACTCAAAATAAATTATGGTCCAAATATAAAATCTAAAACTACAAAATTTTACAAAGAAACATAAGAAAAATGTTTTGTGACCTTGGAATAGACAAAGATTTTTAAGATATCAAAAGCATGATCCATAAAAGAGAAAAACTGATAAATTAGACAATCAAAATTAACTTTTAGCTAACACTATAAAGAGAATAAAATGACAAACCAGAGACTAGAAAAAAATACCGCAAACTACACATCTGATAAAGAACTTATATCCACAATACATAAAGCACTCTCAGACACAGATATTTAGCTATACAGACAGATCATTAAAGAGTGAGAGTTGGTAATGGATGGATAACAGGAAAACAGATACCAAAGTTCAGTACTAAGAAAACAACCCTAACTTTGAAGATTATCATTTCCCCAAAATAAATTGTTCTATGCCCATCCAGCCTCATCTCTTTCAGCCACATGCTTCCCAAATGCAAAGTGACATGGATCATCACTAGTCACACCTACATCATGAGACCTCGACCATGCTATTATAATTCATGCTATGTTGCCTGTCTTGCACTTTCTCATAAAGCTAAGTAAACTTGACGCTGAATGAAAATAAATGGAAATAAATATATATATTTATGTATATACTACTACATATATACTCCCATACATAGGGGGATTTAATTCACCAGAAGTTATCTAGCCCAGAGCTATTTTGCGGGGGTGGGGGGGGTGTTAATAATGATTAACAGACGTGGTGCTCTCCAAATGGTTCTTCTTTGGGCAATTCCAAAAAGTTGTGTCATTTGGGCAACTTGTTCATTTCATTCAAACTGTCAAGTATTTAGGCCTATAGTTAGTACCTTTTAATGGATCTTGAATTTCCCTCTTAGTCCCACTTTAACACATCACAAAAATCTTGATGTATTAGGTGTTCATTATCATTTAGTTTAAAATATTTAAATCCTCTTGAGCATTCTTCATTGGCTCATGAGTTATTTAAAAGTATTTCAATTTCCAATTGGGGGATTTCCCAGATTTCCTCTTGTTATCTATTTCTAATTTAATTCTATTGTAGTCAAAATTTATTCTAAATTTTAATTAGTGCTATTAATTCCATTTATTTTAATCCTTACTTAAGATATGTTTTATGGCTGAAAATGTCTTAGTGGATAATCAGTGTGCACTGAAAATTTATGTGTTTTACAGTTGCTGGAGTTAGTGTTCTGTGAATGTCAACTAGTTGTTTCAATTGTATCATCCAAGTCTTTCACATCCTGACTTTATCTTTTTTAAAATATATATAATGAATTTGTCTACTTTTACTTGTGGTTCTAGTAAATGATTCTTCATCTATTTTAAACTGCTATTAGCATTCGGGTGCACGTGCCCCTTTGGATCACTACGTTTGGGGGAGGGAGGTTGGGAGAAGGGGGTGGGATTATGGACACTGGGGAGGGTATGTGCTTTGGTGAGTGCTGTGAAGTGTGTAAACCTGGTGATTCACAGACCTGTACTCCTGGGGATAAAAATATATGTTTATAAAAAATAAAAAATTAAAAAAAAAACACAGACACTAAAAAAAAACTGCTATTAGTTGATACATACAAATTAAGGATTGTTAATACTTCCTAATGAGTTGAAACTTTTTTTTTTTGAGATTTACAAGACCAGGGGAAGGAGCAGGAGCAGAGGGAGAGGCAAAGAATCTGAGACTCCATGCTGAGCACAGAGTCCAAGCCAGTGCTCAATTCCATGATCCTGAAATCACAACCTGAGCCAAAACCAAGAGTCAGATGCTCAATCAACTGAGCCACCTGGGTACCCTGAACTGAAACTCTCATTTTAAAATACTCATCTTCATCTTTGGCAATACTCCCTTAATGTCTACTTTGTTATTAATATATCCACATAAACTTTCTTATTAGTAGTGTATCTATGGTATATTTTTTCCCATTTTTTTAGCTTGTCTTTTATTGAAAGTAGGTGGCATATAAACTGTACATAGCTAGGTTTCCCTCCTTGATCCAGTATGATAATCTCTTCCCTTTTGAATAGAATATTTAAGCCACTAACATCGAAGTTTGGTGAAGTTTAAGCCTATCAGCTTGCTATTTGCTTTCTCTTTTTCTCACTGGATCTTTCTCCCTTCTTTCCTGACTTCTTTTGAATTGAGCATTTAGTATTCTATTTAATCTCTTCTATTGGCTATTTAGCTATAGCTGTTTAATTTTTACTAGATATTCTGCAGATTAGAAGAATACCTATAAATTATCACAATTCACCTTAAATCAACAATATATTATTTCATATACAGCACAACAATATACTATTTCATATACAGCACAACACAAACAATATGTATATAAGACACATAAAAGACAGAATATGGTAATTGTTGAAATTTTTTCAAATATCATGACAGAATCAGCTCACACTGCCAAGAATCTTGTTGAACCTGGACCAAGATATACAAAGAGGCACTAGGTCCATTATACTCAAACTGCTGAAAATAAAAACCAAAGAGAATACCTTGAAAGCAGTTAGAGAAATGCTATATAGTTCATTCTGGGGAAACAATCACAGGAACAAATGCTGACTTCTTATCAGAAAACACCAATGCCATAAGATGCTAGAACAATATTTCTAAAGCTTGAAAGAAAAAAGAACTCTATCAGAATTCTGTATCTATGAAAAGATTCAAAAATAATGAAGAAATAAAGGGAAAATAGGCAAATTCATCCCCAGACAATTTAACAAAAAATGTTAAAGTAAATCTTTTTTTTTTATTTTTTTTAATTTTCAGTGTAACAGTATTCATTGTTTTTGCACCACACCCAGTGCTCCATGGAATCCGTGCCTTCTCTAATACCCACCACCTGGTTCCCCCACCCCTTCAAAACCCTCAGATTGTTTTTCAGAGTCCATAGTCTATCATGGTTCACTTCCCCTTCCAATTTCCCTCAACTACCTTCTCCTCTCTAACTCCCCTTGTCCTCCATGCTATTTGTTATGCTCCACAAATAAGTGAAACCATATGATCATTGACTCTCTCTGCTTGACTTATTTCACTCAGAAAATCTCTTCCAGTCCCGTCCATGTTGCTACGAGAGTTGGGTATTCATCCTTTCTGATGGAGGCATAATACTCCATAGTGTATATGGACCACATCTTCCTTATCCATTCATCCGTTGAAGGGCATCTTGGTTCTTTCCACAGTTTGGCGACCGTGGCCATTGCTGCTATAAACACTGGGGTACAGATGGCCCTTCTTTTCACACATCTGTATCTTTGGGGTAAATACCCAGTAGTGCAATTGCAGGGTCATAGGGAAGCTCTATTTTTAATTTCTTAAGGAATCTCCACACTGTTCTTCAGAGTGGCTGCACCAACTTGCATTCCCACCAACAGTGTAAGAGGGTTCCCCTTTCTCCACATCCCCTCCAACACATGTTGTTTCCTGTCTTGCTAATTTTGGATCTATAAAGAACTCCTCAAACTCAACACACACAAAACAGACAATCATATCAAAAAATGGGCAGAAGATATGAACAGACACTTCTCCAATGAAGACATACAAATGGTTATCAGACACATAAAAAAATGTTCATCATCACTAGCCATCAGGGAGATTCAAATTAAAACCACATTGAGATACCACCTTATACCACTTAGAATGGCCAAAATTAGCAAAAAAGTAAATCTTTCAGGCTAACAGGAAATAGGTCTAGATACAAACCTAAAATAAAATGTAAATAAAAATAAAAGATACACTAGAGTGGGGCACCTGGATGGCTCACTCAGTTAAGACTACAACTCTTGATTTTGGTTCAGGTCATGATTTCAGGTGATGAAACCAAAGCCTTTGTCAGGCTCCACAGTTGAGTATGGAGACTGCTTAAGATTCTTTCTCCCCAGATATTTGCAAACGACATATCAGATAAAGGGCTAGTATCCAAAATCTATAAAGAACTTATCAAACTCAACACCCAAAGAACAAATAATCCAATCAAGAAATGGGCAGAAGACATGAACAGACATTTCTCCAAAGAAGACATCCAAATGGCCAACAGACACATGAAAAAGTTCTCCACATCATTCAGGGAAATACAAATCAAAACCACAGTTGAGATACCACCTCACACCAGTTAGAACAGCAAAAATTAACAAGTCAGGAAATGACAGATGCTGGCGAGGATGTGGAGAAAGGGGAACCCTCCTACACTGTTGGTAGGAACGCAAGCTGGTGCAACCACTCCAGAAAACAGCATGGAGGTTCCTCAAAAAGTTGAAAATACAGCTACCCTACAACCAGCAATTGCACTACTGGGTATTTACCCTAAAGACACAAATGTAGTGATCCGAAGAGGCACGTGCACCCAAATGTTTATAGCAGCAATGTCTACAACAGCCAAACTATGGAAAGAACCTAGATGTCCATCAACAGATGAATGGATAAAGAAGATGTGGTATATATATATACAGTGGAATTGTATGCAGCAATCAAAAGAAATGAAATTTTGCCATTTGCAATAACATGGATGGAACTAGAGGGTATTATGCTGAGCAAAGTAAGTCAGTCAGAGAAATATAATTATCATATGATTTCCCTGATATGAGGAAGCTAAGAGACAAGGTGGGAGATTTGGGGGGTAGGAAAGGAAAAAATGAAACGAGATGGGATTGGGAGGGAGACAAACCATAAGAGACTCTTAATCTCACAAAACAAACTGAGGGTTGCTGGGGGGTCAGGGGGCAGGGAGAGGGTGGTTGGGTTATGGACATTTGGGAGGGTATGCACTATGGTGAGTGCTGTGAAGTGTGTAAACCTGGCAATTCACAGACCTGTACCTCTGCAGCTAATACATTATAAATTTTTTAAAATGAAAAAAATAAAATACATCAAAAAAAATTCTCTCCCTCTGCCCTTACCACCACCTCTTATAAAACAAAATAAAAAACAAACAAAAAAAAAAACCCACAAAACTAGAGAGGTAAAGATGTTGGAAATATAAAATACTTTTTCTTAATAATAAACTCACAGGGAGCCACAGAAAGTAGTACAGAGAGATCCCATATTCTCTTCCTCCAGTTTTCCAGTGTGTCTGATATCCTACACAGTTAAAGTACATCATCAAAAACCAGAAATTTGGCATTAGTACAATATGTACGTAGAGTTCTACTTCATTATATCAAATTCATAATCCTATGAATTGAATGCAGTCATAATACAGAATTAATCCATCATCAAAACCTTGCTATGCCTTTACAGTTAAACTCTCACTCTTCTCTCAGTATCCCTAACCCCTAGCAACCACTGTCTGTTTTCCAGCTCTATAATTTTGTCATTTGAACAATAATATATAACCTGACCTTTCACAAAGCATAACACCCTTGATATCCACCCAATTATAAATAGTTCCTCTTTACTGTGAAGTACTATTCCATGGTAAAGACACACAAAGGTCTGTATATAAGGACTCAAAAATTAAAGGATATTTTAGTATTTTCAGGTTTGGGCTATGACGAAACTGGTATGAATAGTCAAATATATACTTTTTTATGAATGCAGGATTTCATTTCTTTCAAAGAGAGCCCAGGAGAAAAACAGCTAATTCATATGGTAAATGTAGATTTCATTTTTTACAAAACTGCCAAAATGTCTTCTAGAGTTGATGTACCATTTTACATTTCCACCAGCAATATAAACAGATCCAATTCTCAGCATCTTTGCCCACACTTGGTATTGTCATGATTATGTTGTTTTTTTTTTTTCAGGGAGAACTCAACTTTATTATCTGTTAATTGTTTTAATACACATGTAGATGCAATCTTAGTTTGCTTTTCTCTAATGAAAAATATTGCTAAATATATTTAGCAAATGTACTTATTTACCATATATCCTCTTTGGTTTAATGTCCCTCATGTCTTTTGCCTATTTTCTTTTTTGGGGGGGGGGTTACATTTGTTCACTCTTGAGTTTTGAGAGTTCTTTGCTATTATAAATATGAGTCCTTTGTCAGATATGTAGTTTGCAAATATTTTCTCCCATGTGTAGTTTGCCTTTTCATCATCTTAACAGGGGCTTTGCCAGAGCAAAAGTCTCATTTTGATGAAGTCCAATTTACTGATTTCTTTTGTTTATGGATCATGCTCTTGGCATTAAATCTAAGAAATCTCTGAGGGTAACAAAGAGATTCTCCTCTTAACACTGTGGATAATCTTACTTTTCTATAAAGAACATAGAGTTTTGTTGTCAATCAGTTAAAATAATGGCCAATCACCTCTACCCTATGAAGACTTGGTTTTCCTTTAGTCCTAGGGCACAGTTCTTAGATCTAAAGTGTAGCCCTCCTAGAATTTCAATGAAAAGTCCATGGTATTTATCAAGCCCCTCTTAAGTTGGTGGGACTTGACCCCCATACCCTTGATATCCCCAGCACTGGGCAACTGCTGAAATTTCTGCTGAACTCTTCAACCTCCCAGCTGCCACTCTCTGCCGGTTTCCATGCCGGTTTCCATACAGCACACACAGAGCTTCCAAGTTAGTTACGGACTACAGAGGAACTGGTGTGCATATTTCATAGCTTTGCTATTGAAAGACTTCCCCCCCACTCCTTTTCTTAAACACTCCTGTCTAACGGTGCCAAGTTCCAAACACAGTTCCTTGGCCCAGCAAGAGTGCTGTATTCTACCTGAACTCTGTTCCCTTGCATGAATTCATGGTTCCAGCAGGGGATAACCCAATTAAAAGTACATCTCTTAAAGTCTGCCTCCCTTCTGTGAATAGTGTGTCCTCAGTCATGTGGACCATTTCCTTACACCATACACAAAAATAAACTTAAAATGGATGAAAGACCTCAATGTGAGACAGGAATCCATCAAAATCCTAGAGGAAAAACACAGGCAGCAACCTCTTCCACCTCAAGCTGCAGAGCAACTTCTTGCTAGAGAAACCTCCAAAGTCAAAACAAAGGCAAAAATGAACTATTGCAACTTCATCAAGATAAAAAGCCTTTAAACAGCAAAGGAAACAGTCAACAAAACCAAAAGGCAACTAACAAAATGGGAGGAGATATGTGCAAATGACATATCAGATAAAGGGCTATTATAATTAAAATCTATATTATATTAAAATCTATAAAGAACTTACCAACTCAACACCCAAAGGACAAATAACCCAATCAAGAAATGGGCAGAAGGGGCGCCTGGGTGGCTCAGTGGGTTAAGCCGCTGCCTTCGGCTCAGGTCATGATCTCAGGATCCTGGGATCGAGTCCCGCATCGGGCTC